>NW_020451312.1:102135-171908 GCF_003343035.1 Apteryx rowi
TCCTCCCTGACCATCTCTGCCGTCCTCCCCGACCATCTCTGCCGTCCTCCCCGACCATCTCTGCCATCCTCCCTGACCATCTCCGCTGTCCTCCCTGACCATCTCTGCCTGTCCTTCCCGAGCATCTCTGCCCACCGCCTGCCACCCACCCACTGCCCCAGCAAACTTCCTCTTGAGTCGTGGAAAATCTTGAGCCCAGCACTAGTTTTGAGGCAGGAAACTCCCAGAAGAGCTGGGGGGGGGGGGGCCTGGGCGCTTGGTAGCACAGCCACGGATTCGGAGAGCGTGGCTGGGGATGCGGGGCGGAGGGTGAGCCCTGCTGCTCCCGCCTTCCTCCCCCAGCCCCGGTGCTCGGCAGGGCCCGAGGGGAGAGCGGCCAGCCCTTGCACCAGGTCGCAGGGCAATGCCCAAGCGGGCGGGATGGGGCTGCCGCTGTGGGTCACGGGGAGGAGGCAGCGAGGCGCAGCGAGCCCTTGCCTTAGGACGAGGGACCGGAGAGGGTGCGAGGAGGGGGACGGCGCTTGCTAACCTCATCGAACAGCCCCCCCCCCCCCCCGGGCACAGCAAGCGGTCCGGCATCCAGGCGCGCATGATAACCCTCTCCCCTTCGCAGAAACGTCGCCAGGCCAATGGAAAAACAGCCATCTTCTTCGTTAGCATGCATGACCTGGATTCGGAAGGACTGATTAGGGCATAACCGATCAGCGCCTCTCCCTCCCCACGTGCCCTTGCAGGGCCGTGCGGTTTCCCGGGATTAACAGGGAGAAACGGGAGCAGCCCGACCCGTCACACGCTGGCGTCGGGGGTGCTGCCGGCGGGGCACGTGGCCGGCCAGCCCGGGCCGCTCGCGCGCGGCTCCCGCGCGGTGCAGGGCAGGAGCCGGCGGCTCGTGCAGCGCCGGGCGCTGCAGATTTCCTGCCCCGGAGCCGCAAAGCTGCTCACCTCGGCTGGCGACCGCAGGCGGCGATAAGGGAGTAAATATAGAAGGGGGAGAGAAGAAGAAAGCTGGCGAGGGCAAGGGGAAGTGTTGCTGAAGCAGGGGAGGCTGTTTTTGTCGGGGACCGGCGTTACGTAAGAGCCACCTCATGTCTCTCCGGGTGGCATCCCAGCCCGGACCGACCCTCAAAGCCAGGGGCGTCGAGTTTAGTGGCAGCCACTGGTTTTCCCCACCGAAATCCGGCGTCGGCTCTGCGGGCAGCATGATCCTGCACGGAAATAGTTCACCGACACCCATAGTCAAGGGACCTGCTGCTGGAATTGGGATTTCCCCCCCCCCCACTGAAGGCAGCCTGCTGCCTAATCCGACTATCCTGAAACCCCTGGTGTCCTCCCCGGCTCGGTGCGACCCCAGCCCTGGAGGGTCCCGGCGCCGGGCTGCTCCAGCCAGTCTCACCCAGGGAGGCAGCTGGAGTGTCACCGGACAGGGATGGGGATGGAGATAGGGACGGGGATGGAGATGGGGATGGCGATGGCGATGGTGATGGCAATTGTGATGGCGATGGGGACGGGGATGGTGATGGGAATGGGGTGGGGATGGAGAGGGGGATAGAGATGAGGATGGAAATGGGATGGGAATGGGGGACAGGGATAAAGATGGGGATGGAGATGGGGATAGGATGGAGATGGGAATGGGAATGGAGGTGGGGATGGGATGAAGATGGGGATGGGGATGGGGATGGAGATGGGGATGGGGCTAGGGATGGGGATGGAGATTGGGATGGGATGGGAATGGAGACGGGGATGGGGACGGGGACAGGGCCAAGTCCTCTGGGTTTCTTCTCTCCTCATCGCTCTTTCTCTTTCTTATTCTGCAGGATCCGGCAAGGAAGCTGACGGGTTCAGACTTCAAACGAGCAAAATGTGACGCAAAAAAACCACAGAGGGAGGAAAAACAGCCTGTTCCTCCCAGTGCCCCCCCCCCCACCGCCCTTCCCCGGGCCGGGTAGCAGAGGCGTCAGCACCCCGAGCGCCTCCCGCTCAGCCGCCAGCGCCGGGGCGGAGGAGGCAGCCGGCGGTCCCGATGGCAGCCCGGCATCCCGCGCTGGGGCTGCTGCTCGCCGTGGGGACATGGGGTGAGTACCCTGCGCGGGGACATCCTTTCGGGGGCCGGTGGGTCGTGCCAGGGTCCCGCGGGCGCAGGCAGCGCTCGGGCTCAACGCCGCGGCCAGGAAGGTCCAGCTCTGGCACCACGGGCTGCGCTAGATCCAAGCCCAAGTGCTTTTTTTTTTTCCCAGGGAAACAGGCTGGGGTCGGGGACACCGTGCACCCACCCCCCCAAGCAAGAGTGGTTTGGGATGGCTTTTGGAAGAAGGGCTAGGGCAGGGAGAAAGGGGCTTTGAACCAAAAAAAAAACAGGATGAAAGCGTGGGGCTGCTGCAGCCCGGGAGCGAAGCAAGTGTGAACCCGGGGGGGGGGGGGGCATGCCGCAGCCGGGGCCACGTGGGTGCCGGCCCCCCAAAACCCCAGGGGGCCTCCCGGTCCCCAGGACGGGCACCACCGCCGCCGCCCCCAGCGCTACGTTACCACCTGGATGCTTGGGGGGCGTTCAGCTCTCCGGCTGCAGACATGGCTCCGCGGGAGCTCGTGCGTTAACGTCTCCTTCCCGAGCGAGCGTCGGGCCCGGCAGCGCAGCGCGCCCAGCGAAGGGTATCTGCGGGCGCTCGCTCCTGCCCGGCGTGCACCGGAGGCCGGGTCCTCGTGGCGCTCGGCGCCGCAGGGATGCCGGCAGACAGGTCTGCCATGCAGTTGGCCTGGCAGGAAGCAGTACGGCCAAGCCACATGAGGTCGTTCATATATATATATATTTTTAATTAAAGCCGTGAGGAGGAGGAGGAGGTGAGAGCAGATTCCCCAAGAAAGCCAGAAAAATGCTCTTTTATGACCGAGGAAAATGGCGCTGGGAGGGAAGAGGGCGGATGCACGATGCAGAAACCCCAGTATGTTAAACCAAGCTAGAGACCAGGGGTCTGGGCTGACGGCAGCAGCAAAGACGCCGATTTCCTTCCCCCCATCCCCCGTGAGCTATGTGGCACCCAAGCACCACGCAGAGCGCCAAGGAGATTCCGCGGGAATCGGTAAACCTTGGGCAGAAATAGCCCGTGGCAGCCTGGAGACACCGGTGCCCCCAACCCCTGGAGACACGGCGGGGCTCCGCGCGCCGGCTCTGGCCGCGGCCGCCGAGCACGGCGGCTCCCAGGGCAGGTTTTGGGCCGTGGGGAGCCTGTGCGGGTGCGCTGGGGTTTCTGGACCACCCTCCTCAGCGCGTGTCGCTCACCGAGAGCTTGGCGCTGGGGCTCTGCGGTCCATCATCTCAGCAAGGATCCAGCCAGCGAGCAGGCTCTCGGAGGGCTTTAGGGCTATGATGTGCTTAATACGAGCAGGACCCCAAATCCCCTTGGGCAAGTGCTACCGGGGAGGGGGGGGGGGTGTCACGCCGCCAAAAGGCTCAGGGCACACTGCATGGTCCGGGGGGTTTCTTTGCATCCGCGTCTCCCTTTGCACGGGATGCTTCCCGCGACGGAGGTGCCATCAGCCCGCGCGGCCCCGTCGCGGCCGGGGCGGGGGGGCAGGAACGCAACTCACGCCTCTCTCCTTTGCAGCCCTCTCCAGCTGCGGAGAAGCCGCTCCGAGCCCCAAAGGTGAGCGTCGACGTGGGGCCACCCCCCCCCCCCCCGTGGGTGCCCAGAGCCCACGCGCGGGTCCCGTGGACGTGGGCTCGCCAGCACGGCCTGTGCTCACGCCTGCACCTCTCCGTGCATTTTCCTTCCCTGCCCCATTTCACGAGCAGCCCTTGCTGCCATTTCAGAGCACGCCGGTGCCCAGGAGCCGGGCGCATCTCCTTGCAGCGGGATGACAGGCAGCCCAGGGCTTCCCAAAGGCCGGTCCTGCCGGCTGCAGCGGTGCCGCCCGGTTCCCGCGTGCCGGCGGGCACCCGGGCACCGCCGCACGGTGGGAAACACGCCGATAGATAGCAGCTCGCGGGGAGAGGAGGAAAGCCCCTAACAACGAACGCCTGTGCTTTCCCCGCAGAGCTGGCCTTGCGGCTCGCTGGCGCGGGCTGCCGATGCTCCGGGGCGCTGGAGGTGAAGCTGCAGGGCCAGTGGAGAAGAGTGACCCAGGACACGGTGCGCACGGCCACCACCGCCGCCGCCGTCTGCAAGCATCTGGGCTGCGGGCCCCCCGCTCCTGAGGACCTCCAGGTCACCTTCTCCCGCGGGAAGGAGGCGTGCGTGAAGCTGCTGGGGTGCAGGGAGACAGCTCCGCTGGCGGAGTGCGACTGGATACCGACCAACTGCACGGACCGCGCCACGCTGACCTGCAGCGGTGAGCCCGGCTGCCTGCCCCCCCCTCCCGGCCGCCCCCGCGACCCCCGTGGCCCGCCTGGCCCCACCTGGTGCTCCCCTTGTCATTTCAGAGCCGGCCAAAACCACCAGCGAGCCCACGCCGGCGCCCGAGACCACCACGCCGGAGCCTGCCGGTAAGAGCCCGTCCCCGCCTGGCTGCGCCGCCGGCTGCTCCGGCCACGGCACGGCGAAACGGCGTCCGCCAGCCGCGGCGTGGCGACGGGCGCCGCTGCAAAACGGGGAGCAAACGAGCCGACRCGACCCCGCGAGACACGGGCGTCTCAGTGGGATCCCTGGGTCTCATTAACGCCGTTTGCAGCGTTAACGGCGCAATTAAGCCTCGCCCGTTTTAGTGCATGCAGCAGGATCGGGAGGCGGCCACTGTGTCGGCACTGTCCCCTCGATGGGCATACGGGGCGGCGAGCGGCGGGTTGTCCCCTCCGCCCAGCGCGCCGAAGGGCAGGTCCGGACCGCGCGGGTGCTGGCAAGCRGGACGATCGCCAGCTCCGCGATGGCACGAGGGGCCAGCGGCTCSCCGGCCCGGCGGCCGCGGCAAGCGGGGTGGCCGGGGTGCCGCGCATCCGGCAGTGGACGCGGACGGCGAGATGCCCCGGGGACGCGGCGCGTGCCGCAAGGAGAGTTGCGCTCGCAGGTGGAGAGGTCGCCTCTCCGATCAAGCGGGCGCATCGTAAGCGAYGTCCCGGCCGGCTACGAGCCGCTCTCTCTCTCTCTCTGTGTGTGTCCCCTCGCCAGGGGCTGCCCGGCTGAGGCTGGTGGACGGGAACTTCAGCTGCTCGGGCTTCGTGGAGCTGTACCGGCAGGGGCTGTGGGGCGCCGTCGCGGCCGACGCCGGCGCCTGGCCCGAGCTGGCCCCCCGAATCTGCGAGGCGCTGCGCTGCGGCGGCCTCATCAGCGACCGCAGCACGGTGCCGGAGGCGGGGAGCCACTTRCCGGTGCGGTGGGAGATGGAGAGGTCCTGCAAGAGGCGCTCGGTCCTGGACTGCTTCAACCGAACGAGCGACCGTCGGGGGAAAGCGCCTGCCTTCGTCGTCTGCTCCGGTGAGGCAGCCGCTCCTCCGCGCCGGGGGGGTTGCGCGTCCTCCCTCGGGCCGGCTTGCTTGTCCCATGCGCGAGGAGAGGGCAGCAGTGCCCACGGCCGCCCCGCCGCGCTCGGGCACCCACCCACTCCCACGCTTTTTCTTCCTCGTGCGAAGACAAAACAGGAAATCTCCGTATCACGCGCCCCGACGCCGCTCCATTCCTCTCTCCCGCAGGCTCCCAGCCCCGGGCCACGCGGAGGCTGGCGGGGGGCCTCACGCCCTGCGAGGGGCACATCGAGGTGTTCCACGGGGACCGGTGGCAGGCGCTGTGCGACGAGCCCGGGCAGCGGGCCGAGCGGGCCGAGCAGATGTGCCAGGAGCTGCGGTGCGGGAAGCTCTCCTCCAGCTCGGCGCTCAAGGAGCCGCCGGCGATGGGCATCGCCTGCGCTGCCCGCAACCTCCACCTCTGCCCCGCCGGCCGCGGAGGGCTCCGGACCTGCTCCCGCACCGGCGTCGTGTGTAAGCAACAGCGCGGCCGCGCCGGGTTGGCAGAGCCGGGATTTGCCCCTGCGGATGTCTGGGGGCAGGTGGAGGAGGTGACTCCGGGGCTGCAGGTAGCGGGTGGCACGAGGGGGCACGGCACGGCAACATCCTTGCCCGGACAGCCTCCGTTCCCCTCCGCGGTCCCAGCAGGGGCGACCGGGCTGCCGCGGCTCCCAGCACCGGTCTTTGCCGGGAGACGGCGATCCCAGCTCATGACGCCCATCCACCCTCTCCCCAGGCCAGGACTCCAAGCCGCCTGCTGCTGGCCTGGGAGCCGGCACCATCGTGAGCATCTTCCTGGCCCTGGTTCTCTTCGGCATCCTCCTGCTCCTCTGCGGGCCCCCCGCCTACAAGAGGCTGATGAAGAAAAGTAGGTGACGAGCTCTGAGCCGGAACTGCCGGTCCCGCGGCACCTCTGCCTTGCATCTGCCCTGACGCCCGCAGAGATGCACGTGCTTTTCCCCGGCCAGCCTCTCGCGGCGGACCTCCGCAGCCGGGGCTGGGCGCTTCCCGCGGGACCAGCCCTGCCCCGGCGTTCGGTGGCACAAATCCCTTTTTCCCATCGYCTCCCTGCACCCGACCTGTGCGGCGCTGACGCAAAAAGCCTCTCGGATCGGGCAGCGCTGTGCATTTTGCACGCTGCGGGGAGGATTAAACGTGGCGCAGACACAAAAGAGCAGGTGGGCCGTGTTCCGCGAGCCGTGCCTGGCATCCAAAGGGTCTCGCCACGTGGCAGAGGGATTACCGGGCACAGCAGATTATTTGGCACGGCATACGGGGCCCGCGGGCAGCAGCCGCGCGGTGGAAAGCAGCCAAAGGGAGATGCAGCCCGCTTCTGGCAGAGGGATCAGGCAGCTCCCTGGGGAGATCAGACAGGTCCTGTCTCACCACCCTCCCCTCCTTCCCCTTCCAGTCTCAAAGAAGAAGCAGCGTCAGTGGATCGGCCCCACGGGATTCAATCAAAACGGTGAGGAGCACCTGCGGGTGGGCAAGGGGCAAGGAGGGGAGGCGGGTGGCGGCGGTCCCTCCCTGCACCGCTCCCGATTCCCCGTGCCCATCAGCATCCTCCGAAAGCCGGCCCCCGCTCCCAGCCGCGGGACCCGGGTTTCGGGCTCGCTCAGAGGTCGCTCTCGCCAAGCTGCCGCCGGACCACAACACAGGCGGCGGGGCTGCGGTGCGAACGGCCTCCGCACGGATCCGCCGCTCCGGCTTCCTGCCGCCCGCTGCCGCTCTGACTCACCGGCGCCCCGGTGACTCAGCGGGGAGGGCTGAGCCCCGTGCGCGCCCCATCCCGCTCTTACTCAGCCCCTCCGCGCCGCCGGCTCGCCCGGAGGCCTCCGTGCCTGGGTGCGAGCAGAGACCGTGGCCGCGGGCCGCTTGGTGCCCTGCCTTGCGGGACGGAGGACGGGAGGACTCTCAACCTTCTGCTGAAGCGGTTGGCACCGCGAGCCGCCTCCTTGGTCCTTAACGCTCGCTCCTTCCCGMCGTCCGTTCCAGTGTCGTTCCACCGCACCAGCACCGTCAACCTGAGGCCGCGGGCCGAGGGGCCGAGAGCACAGGGGGAGGACAACGACTACGCGCAGCCTCCCAAGAAGAACCCCTACCTGTCAGCTTATCCAGGTAAGGCGCAGCGAGGAGGACACARGGGAACGGCTTCTCCGCGTGCCCTTCCCGCACGCATCGGCGGGGAACGATCAGACTGGTGGCGYTGGAGGGAAAGCCACGTCATAGCGAGATGCAGCCGCCGCTGTTGTTGACGCCAGGCGACAGGCTGCTCCRGGGCTGGAAGTCTGCTCCCCAGCCCTTCCACCTCTCCTTGCGGACCYCAGGGAGATATGGAGCACGCCACAGTTTATTCCCTTCACAGCTCTGGAAGGCGCATCCCGATCTTCCAACCCTCCAGACAATTCCTCCGATAGCGACTACGACTTGCACTCTGCCAGGAGAGTGTGACTTCCCTGCGAGAGGTAAGACCCCCTCAGGTGCCCTTTTCTTCCTGGGCTGAGCCATCTTCTCCTCTCCTGTTATCTCCTCGCCCAAAGCTATCACAGGACATTCGTGTGCACGACAGCTAAATCGAGCACCTGCTGGATTAGCCTGCCTGCGGCTTCTTAGACTCTGGCAAACATCAGTCTTGTTTTCTACATCGCTCATTTGCTTGCCCTGCAGACAGAGGTGGGATTCAGCGGACGGGGGGGAAAAAAAATGAACAAAACTGACAAAAGAGAAGACAAACACCTGAGAATTCTGCACTGATCATCTTGGAAGAAAGCCTTTCTGTGTCCCCCCCCCCCCCCCCGGAGATGTAACGGCTCTCGTCCCACTTGCAGGGAGGGAGACTGGGGAATACCTCTGCCAGCTGGAGATCTCCCCAGCCTGATTTCCAGCTGTGSAGCGTTCTCAGAGCCCCCGCTAAAGTCAGAGCCAAACCTGCCGGCGCACCTCGTGGCTGAACCTCAAACCCGAGCGCTTCACTCTGGGCTGCCCAAATTCGAGGCGCTGAAGATCAGTATCTGCTTGCGACAAGCACTGATCGCAAATCTCTCAGCTCTGGCCTAGTCTAGCTTGGCTTTGGCGCTCTGCTATCACCCTGGTATCTGAGCACCTTTCCGAGAAAGCTTCATCTCACTCACCCTCTTGTTTCTAGGCCTCCCACCTGGGAGAGTACAAGGTGGGATTTTTTTAAGCTATTCATATGAGTCTTAAAGGCACACGGGTAGCAGCAGGCCCTGCATCTGCACAGAGAGAACAGAGCCACAACGTTCACAGCAGTTTGGAAGGGGGTTGCCTGCTTCTCCGTCTCTCTAAACTAGGATAACCGCACTCCTCACCCCGGCAGGGCCAGACTGAAAGCGAAATCTGCTGCTGTCTACAAAGCTCTCAGATACCATGGGGATGAACGTCATGAAAAAGACTGCCATATCCTTGACTTTCGAGTTACTTAGCAAGCTGTGAAGATGCAAGCTTGGCTGCGTTTGCCACTCGGTAGAAGCCTAGACGTTTGAAGGAGAGTGGCTAGCTTGGGATCCTGCCTGTGCACGTGTGAGTGGGGCTTGAGCGAACGCATACGGGAGAGCGTGAGGTTCGTGCAGACGCATAAAACAAAGCACAGACACAGGAAGAGCATGGGAAGGATAAAAATACTGAAAACAAACCTGATATATTTAATAAGCAATAACTGTCGTAATAAAATCGGTTTTCTAGTAATTACGTCTTGTTCTCTTCCTTCCCACACTACAAATGCTGTTCCTTAAGAGCACCAACTTCCCAACTAGCAAGGGAAAATGGAGAACAGAAATGACAGCACAGGGGATGCATGAGAAACAGTGCTAGAGGAGGGAAGAGACCAGCTGATGGAGAAAAGCCCTGACCAAGCAGGCCCCTTCGGAAAGACGAAAACAAGAGAGCAAGCAAGATGGCTCAGAAAGAAGATGGTCCTGCAAGAGGGTGAAAGATTTTATTGACAACATCAAGAGAAAGTTGGTGTAAGGACACCAAAAGGGCATTAAAAAAAAAAAAATCAATAGAAAATATCAACTGGATGCCACGTCATTTCCCAAAACAATCACTGCCATGACCCTGCACGCAATTTATCAAGTTTTATTATTGTAATTAACCACAGATATGGAATTGTTTCCATCAAATCCCAAAGGCATTCATCTTCATCTAGTCCATTAGTAATCTTTCCTTATAAATAACTTAGGGGGATACAAGCAGAATTCGGAGAATAAAGTGCTGAGCAAAGCTAATCCCATTTCCATTAAAAACTTGTCATTCACTCTGCTATCTAGTGTTTCCTGAGGAGCGAAGGGAGACGTGAGGAACGTTGGAGCCCTTAACATCCAGAATAACCCCCCCTTTCCCCCAGGGCACCAGAGGAGAGAGGCAGAGAAAGCGGCAGGCCGTTGAGGCCCTGTGTTTCACAGAACTCTGCCGGAGGTCAGCTGTGAAGAGCCAGATGGCAGGTACCGATCCGATCCTCACTCTTCCCCAGCTTCCCATGATCCGAGACACATGCCTCCTTACCCCCAAAGCAACACCAGCTCCCAAGACATCACGTCGGTGCAGTTTACTTCACAAACCCACATAATACCCAGGTGTTGAGCTCCAGGGAGTTAACAGAGCCTTGGTGCCTCGGTGAGATAGWGCACAACCAGCACAGGCAGGGAACAGCTCCTGCGCTGGACAAGAGGGAGTGGTAAAGAGGCTCACTGGCAAACTGGGAATACCTGAACTCAGCGGAGTCGGGAGCCACCTCTGCTTCGGACTAGACCGGTACTCATGGGGCAGACGGAGGCAGCGATGAGGAAAGTCTGACCTCCCAGTCGGCTGGGAATGGCTCGAGTAGAGCTGGCCTGGAAGTTATTTTGCACCAGCATAAAAAAGCCAGACATATCTCAAGGCCTGGCCCATCCCAACAGGCTAGCTAGCTGCTTCTCCCTGCCAAGACAAATTACAAATCGATTGCCAGTCTGGTTGGCTGTTTCTCATTTCCAGGAAGGCCCCAGGGAAGCAATGAGCATTTAGTATTAGAAATACCGTCAGAAGATTCCCACTGCATCTTTTGAACACCTGTGAAAAGGCTTAGAATTATTATACTGCATATGTTAGAGAGAGAGAGAAAACCACACGCATACAAAGAAGAGTCTCTCGCTCACCCATGCGCACACACACAGAGGAGTCAGGTTCTCAGCTGATGCGATCAGTGCACGTCATTCCCATGTATCTCAGTTGAGAATCTAGATGACTGCTTGTATTTTATCTCAGAGCCTAGACCACCTGATCTGTAAGTGGCCACTTCAGCCGACAAGCAGTCATCACGACCATCCTAAAAAGATGCAGCCCAGGGAGACAGCATCAGCCTCACCGACCCCTGGTGCCTCTGCTGTCTGCCTCACGTCAGAGCCATGCCTCTTTTCCTATATAATGCTAACACATGGACGGGCCTAAGAGCAATGCTCTCAATTCCTTCTTCTTCCTCCGTCCACGAAGAGGAGGGAGCAGCCCAGGAGTCCTGATTTAGTAGCCAGGCCAAGCAGGGCGCTGCGGGTTTGGAAGTGGGGGGTACGCAAAGGGAGGGGATGGACCAGAGGGATAGGCAGGCTGCAGGGGGATCGGGAAACTAGGGAGGGGGGACTGGGTTGGGTACGGGCACTGAGGCCTCCCTGGCCCAGGAGGGAAGTACGGAGGGTACCCCGGTCTCGGGGGGGGAGTAGAGGGGGGCTGTGAGCCAGGAAAGGATGGGGCAGGAGGCGGGCCTCGGGACGGAGACCAAGAGTAGCCTGCTGCCGAAGATGAGCCTCCGGTCGGAGGCCTGGGATACCCCGGTGTCAGGTCACCAGCCTGTGCCGGCGGGTATCCAGGACCTGGAGGAGGTTTATAGGGAAAGGTGGGCTGGGTGCTGGGCTGAGAGGAAGCAACATGTCCCACAGTGACCGGGGCTCCAGAGAAAGGAGCAGGAGGGAGAGCTCCGTGGGCTGTGGGGCCGACTGGCATGCCTGGAGCTGGACTGTAGGGCAAAGGGAAGGAAGGTGCCCCAGACGGGAAGGACTGTGGCTTCTGCTGCTCTGCAGGCCCAGGTACGTGAGGAGGTAGATGCTGCTGAGAGTCTCTGCTGGGCTCCTGCGACACTTCTGACTTCTTCAGTATCTCCTGAAGCTTTTCAACTCTAACCCGGCGCAAGTGGGACAACTTCCTCATAACGGAAAACTGCTCGAGAAATGTCTCCAGGGGTACCTCACCCTCCAGGAACTTCTCAGCCATATTCTGGAACATAAAACAGCTTTGGCATGAGTACCGTTTCCCTCCACCTTCTCCCCCCAAACCTAGTTTAGGATTTACGTCTCTGTCAGAGACATGTAGGGAACCGTTGTGCCACACAAGAGCAAAGAAAGGGCAAACCATTTTTTTTCAGCAACAATGTCAAACTACAAAGAGATAATCCTTGATTTAAGGGATTAGGCTTGGGAGCGTAACTGCAAGTCTTCAAAGACTAATCACTTGAATTACTGATCAATTTAAATCTTAAGCTCACCTCAGACTCTTCTTCGATTTTCTGACTTTCCACCTGCAGAAGATCCAGCAAGGTCTGAGGATGCAACGCTGCTGAAAATTTCTCTGGGGGAAAGAGAAGTAGGAGCAGAGCAAAAAGTGAAACACAAAACAAGGCAGAATCATTAGTACATAGCCCTGTCATACAGCGCCTGCACTAGTCATCTGTTCCACAGCTCTGCTCTGCAATGTGAGACACACAACGGATAAAGCAGTAGGAGCTATTTTCTTCTCTGTCACATCTCTGTTCCCCTCCTCACTCTCACAGGAGGAGCCTTCCTGCCTTGGAAAATGTTGATGTGAGGAGAAAATCTGAAGAGAAAAGAACCTTAACCATAGCTGCACTGGAAGGGCTTTATGCTGAGACAGCATCCTTAATCTGTCCGGTGGAGTTTGACCAGGAAATGGGAGAAAACAGATTTTAGATACAATAGGGTCCTTTCTGCCACCGCCCTGCTTGTCTAAAGAGCTTCTCAGTCTGCTCAGTATGGCCAGTGTGGGGAGAGGCAAGAAGGAAGGACATTGCACCAACTACAGTCCACACGGCTTCACAGGAAAGAGCGCAAGATTTGGAAATGCTCACCCAGTTTTGCCTTTTGCTCTTTACACCGCTCAGCTAGCTTCTGCAGCTCCTCATATTTGTTGGAGAGGTCAGTACGCCCGGTTTCCAGTGGCGACTGGAACGTCAGGTTCTGCTCGGCCAAGCTCCGATTAGCGGCAAGAGCCATCTCCCTTTCCAGCTGCAGCTCCTGAACCTGAGAAAGGAGATCCGAGAGCCAGTGAGGGACCACGCATCCTAACCAAGAACAGCCGTCCCTTGCCCTTGCAGCAGAGTTAACCCATACCTCCCTAGACTCCAAAGCCAGGTGCTCGATCTCCTCCGCATTGTCTTGCAGTTCCTGGAGCTCCTCCACTGTCCGGTTCTTCAGCGTATCCATCCTCCCAGAGAAACTGCAAACCCCTTAGATGGGGAAAGGAAGTCAAATAAAGACTAGGCTTTCTAAAGTCAACTCTAAATAGATACTAATTCTATTACGGATTAAAACAGCTTTGCTAAACTACTTGAAACAACTATGCTAAGGCAGTTCCATGCTATAAAGAAGCAGCGAGACTGAGGGCAGAGTGAGAAGAAAAACACAACATATCTAATCACTTCTTTGGCAACTGATTTTTTCCTTTTCACAGAGTATTTGCAAAGATTACTTGTGTGTGCCAGACATTTTTGTCAAGGAAACACCTACTCACATCCACTTTATACTAGGACTACGTCATCCTGATTCTCAAATTCCAGCTGGCTGGCTTTTTTTGCACTGTCCCATTCAATATTAGTGTTCTGCTAAGCAAATCTCTTAGATCTGTTTATATCCATCCATGCTTAGGATCCACAAACACTGATGTGATCACCTTTGTCACATGTGTCTTCCTGCATCTCTAACTCCCCATTTCCTCAATTCCTGTCTCATTTTATGCATTTTCCTTTTAGCTACATGGTGCCATCACTTCCCTTGCTTGTTGGTACTACCCTTACGAATAATGCTATTATTTAATACTTTCTACACAGTGAATTCGATTCAATACTTGCAATTTTGAAAACCAGTGGAATAATACTAAAATCAATGAAATAACAGATTTGCTGCACTACTGTCCATGATTTATTCCCAGTACCTTGTGACTGCCTCATAATATTCAGCAAATATTACACATTCATGTCATGGGCTCTAGGAAAGGTGTGGGGTGTGATACAGCTGCATACAACAAAAAACAGGAGTGAAACAAAGGAGCAGTGCACTCCTGCCCAGAGGGAAAGAGACATACCAAACAGACAGCTGATGGGGACTTCTCTGTTGTCCTAACTGCTGTTGGATCTTCTACCTTCCATCCAAGTGAAACATCTCAAAGATATCGTTCTGTAGGTGTCACATCAGTCTCTGCAAGTAACGCGGAGTGACAAGCTCACGTTCGGGATTACAAAATCTCTTCGCTCAGAACCCAGCCAAACCCATCTAATGAATAACCACGTAAAACCAGGCAGGGGAATTTGCTCCCACACCACGTACATACATACATACGTACGCAATGTCACCGTTCTGCCATCAGAAACGAGCTTATATGGGGGGAGGGGGGTCCCATTAATAAGGCTGACGGGGCGTTAAGGCAGAAAAGGCAGGAAGAGCGGCAAGGGGAAGCCGGTTCTCCGCCGCCGTGCAGGCCGAGGGCGGGCGGGCGGGCGGGTTCTGCGGGGCCCAAGGCAAGGCCGGGGCAGAGCCGCCGCCGCTGCTACAGCTCCAGCGCGGCGCCGCACGAGGCAGGGCCGCTCGCCGATCCCGCACGCAGCGGGAGCCGGCGCTGCGCGCCGAGACGCGGCACAAGCGGGGAGGCGCCTCCGCGAGAGGCCGCGTTCCCCGGCTCCCCCTGAACCCGCGCTCGGAGAGAGGCGCAGCACCGGCGCCCTCGGCTCGGCGACGCGAGGGGGCATCGCCGGGGCATCGCATCGCCGCTCAGGGCCGCCGATGCCGGCGCGGTCCCCGACGAGGGGAAGAAACGCCCCCCGCCGCGGCCGTTGGGGGCGGCGCGGCGCGCGAACCCCGCCTCCTCTCGCGAGACTCGGAGCGGCGAAAGCCGGTGGGGGGGGGCGCGAAACGGTAACGGAACCAGCACCCCTCCCCCCGCCCTCCTTCCTCACCGGGACTCACCTCCGAGAGCCGGGCACCCCTCCCTTCGCCACACGCTTCCGCGTTCCGGTCCGGGAGCGGAAGTGGGTGGCACCACCGTGCCCGGGCGGAGGGGGGGGGGCGGGAGGTAGTGGCGCTCACCCTCCCTGCCCCCCCTCCCTCCCCCGCTTAGGAGGACCAGGATGGTGCATCCCGCCCGCCGGCGGGGAGCGCGCCGCGCGCCGCCGCCATTTTGTGCGGGCTGGGAGCGCGGCTGATGGCGGCGGCGTCGTGTCCTGCCGCCGCTTTCGCGCTCCCCTCGGCTGGCTGCGGGCCAGGGGAGGCCCCCCTCATGGCTCAGGGAGTGGCTTCGGGAGCGCTTGGTGTCCCCGTCCGGGCTGCGCCCCGCCGGGCCCCCTGCTCCAGGCCCCGGCTTGAGGCAGGGCCTCGTCCCGTCCCCGTTCCCCCAGCTGCTCTCCTTAAAATTGCCTGACTCTGCGCTCAGGACCTCCCTTTCGCCCCTGTCATGACTGCTGTGCATGACAGCCGATTCACAAAAACGGGCTGCTTCGAAATGTAAGCAGTGCATCACAGTTAACACCGTTGAGAACGGCTGGGTGCAGCCAGCGCTAGTGCCTGACTCCACAGCGAGCTGGAGCACTGCACGCAACGGTTTTGTCAGCTCCATGTGTCAGCCCAGAAACGCAGCTGTGGTAAAGCGCGGGGTTCTTTTGCTCGTGTCTAACAGCACATGCACGTGCTGACCTGGATGTGAGGGGGCGTTGGATTTTGGACTGGTAGCAGCAGCGCTGTGACTCTCCTGTGCATCGATTCACAGAAGTCTCCACATCAGCTCCACTCTGTGTATCAGCTGTTGTTACTGACTTTTTTTTTTTTTAACCTGTCTTAAGCTCATTAGGAAAGGAGAAAGACTGCAGAGACAAAGATCAATCTTTGCAACAGAGTTAAAAGCAGGGCTTTTAACATATCTTAGGTTGTGTACAGCGCAGCCAACTGGTTCGGATTCAGGAGTAGCAGGTTTAAGCTGCTGCGGGGTTTATGGTTAGAACTGAAGCAGTGCAGACCAATCCTGTCTTGTCACCATCTCACCAAAGCCTCTCAGCCAGGATCTTCCGTGTAGCCAGCCTCCTTTTGCAGTTTGTATTCTAGAAAGGAGGTCTAAGAGCAAGGCGATCCACTCTGAAGCTACATTATCCTCTGCAGGTCCTCTTGCTCTGAATAGCTGCTGGTGTCCCAAGCATTCAAATGCTTGTCATTTCAAGTAACCTGGAATTCTCTCGCTATATTCCTGATAAGTCCAGCCCTATGAGAAGTGAAAATTAAAATAAAACTTCCTTCCCAGGTAAAGGGATGGAGCCAAGATGAGCATGGAGAGGTAACAGGGAGTAAAGGTAGAGCAGAACTGGAGATAGGGGATAAAGGTTGATGGAAGTGCAACAAAAAGAGAGGACAGAGCAGCAGAGGTGTGATAACAAATATAGACTTTAGCTATGGCCTGAAATATCAGTGTGGATGCAGTACCTACAGACCCCTGCAGTGTGTCAAAAAATCATATAACAACAACAACTTTATTTCAGGTGACGTAGCTGGAACCAAGAAATAAAATTAAATCTCTTGAATACCTGTGTTAGGTCTTCCTTGCATGAAATACAGGAAAATTCTTTGGCAGTGTGAAACAAAGCTGTGATCCGGAGTCCGGATCCTCTATTGTCCTCCGGTTTTCTGCTTGCTCATACTTCCATATTCTTGTGTAAGCAAGCAGTGCTAACAGCAGTCTTAGGATGGGGATGACCTCCATGTTGCAAGGTGAGGCAGGCTCAGGAGCACTGAGGAATGTGAAGGAGACTGCAAAGTGTTGGTCAAGGTCATACAAAAGTACTGGGATCCCGGCACACGTCTCCTAGGAAAGGCACCTCTCTTCTCTACAGGAAACAAGCACCATGTGAGAACCCTTGACTATTGTATAGTATGAGTCATATGAACGCAGACTGGTACCATATGGTCTAATCAAAGACTGATTTGTTTGTAGCACTGCTGATAACCAGGTCAGAATAATGTTACTGCAAGAAATGGACTTGACTTTCCAAAGAGAGATGGATATTTTCAAGGCTTATTTGAGAAGCAGACTCTATGAACATGGAAAGACTGAAGCACGTTTCATTAAGAATTTACATCAAAGGATTGAGCAGAAGGATATACAAAGTTGTGTTCAAATTTGTTCTTCACAGTGAAGGAAGAAGCATCTAGAATGGAAAAGTATCCCATGCAAATGATCAAGTGTTACTCCAGCAATCAAAAATTTGAAAAATTGGTATTTTCTGGTTCACATGGAAGGGTACATCCATTTATCTGTTTATTAGCACCATTAATTTGTAAAAGAGACCTATAGTTTTGACTGATGATTATGATACATCACACAGTTACTTTATCAGAATTATGACATGAAAGACCCCGAGGCAGAAAGGCCAATATCCAGTAAGCATCTTGAGCCAGAGTGACTGAAACAGCCAAGTGGCAAGAATGGCAATTATTCTTGCTGCAAGCAAGAGTGGGCGTGAGAATACAAACTGAAGGAGGCTAAAATCCCCTGTAAGGAACAGAGGCACCTAAACTCAAAACCGAGACTACTGATTGCCTGTCTTGAGATACGCTGAGAACATTGAAAAGAAGCAAAGTGTAACCAATTGCCAGGAACAAGCACCTGCAAACACAAGGTTTACATGGGCAGCTGGGCAAGGCCAGGGCAAAAAACAGATGGAATGAGAACAAGGATGCAGTGCGAAGATCTCTGAGGTTCAGCAACTATTCTCAGCTTTGGGGTATATTTAATAGCTGAGCTTTTAAATTACATTAAGTACCAAATTAGAGGGTTTAAACCAGCTGTGCTCTTCTGGCTCAACAGAGCCCTTGTAGCCCAAGACAAAGCATGTGAGAGATTGGAGTAAAACATTTTCAGGAAGGAGTATCCAGCCACAGATCAGTCAGGTCAGGTTTAAGTCTTACTACCCTTAGAAAATGAAACTCGAATCAAAAAAATGTTTTGGGATAAAATGGAAACAGTACAAAAAGACCCTCTCGCGTAAAGGAGTCCAACTTGGCAATCCTGATCCTTATTCAGATTTCCCAGTTTGTTTATTGACTAGCCAAATTCATTTGCAGTATTGGTTGACTATCCCTTCTGAGCCCAGTAGTTAAATGAAATTTGTGGCATTTCTCAGTAGAAGAAAAAAATTCTGAAAGCGGTGGATTTTTAAAATGTGATTCTGTATATTATTTCCAGCCCCAAGTTTGCTCCCTCACCTAACTACTGTTACCACTACTGACCTAACTACTAGCCTACTGCTGAAGATAGAAACAAAGCCCTCTTTCCTGGTGGCCCTTTTTGGCATGACTGCAGTTAATTTGGCTTGCACTGTAGACCACTGCACAAACGTAGATTCTAAATTACGGTATAAAAGGAGAGCTGCAAATAACGTATAAAATGCATTCCCAGAGATGCATCTCTGTGTTGCACACCTACACTGAGGCAGCGGAGAGTGCTCTGATTAAGGACTGAGAGGCACTATGGTGTTGCTTGGAGAACACACAGTAATGCAGTGGGCTAATCCGCGCTGCCTCCAGATGGTCAGGAATATCTCTGTGGGATAGGATGCCTCAGGAGTGTCAAACCAAACTTCCCACCTCTCAGTCTGCCTTTTATGAAAGAGACAGGAAAGACATGGAACAGGGATTAGAAAATAAATTTCCTTCATTAATCTGTAATTACTAAGATATCTGTAAATACTAAGATACAGTGTTGGTATATCTCAGTAAGATAATTTTTCAGACTCAGCCCTTCAAGCCTACGCACATAAAATTCTGGGAACGGATATATTTTCCTAAACAATAGAGCAAAGATAGTTCTGCCCAGCACCAGATCCATTTGATAAGGTTGTTCCTGATCTTAGTCATCACAGTCCCTAGCCACACAGAAAGCCTGAAAATTCCTATGCAGTCTTGTTTATCCCACAGGGTTGGGAACATGAAGTTAAATGCAACGTAAATGTTGTCTAATCTCTTACAGTTCCCATTTAGGTTTCTAGGCACACGGCCATCAGGCTTTATTGTATAACTTAGGAGATCGTCTCCTAAGCCTTGTGGCAATTGTATTCCTGACAGAACTGCACAGGAATCCATACACTAGGACATCAATCTGGGATTTACTCCAGGCATTTACTTACTGCCACTCAGGGTTTGCTCTTCTTCATCCCTGGGATCTAAGTCATGTTACTTCCTGTTTGTCCAGAAGAGCAGGACATCTTCTACCCCACTTTCCCAGCAGTAGTGGCCCCATAAAACGTGCAGGTTCCTTAGTTGTATCTTTCCCAACTGGAACAGAACAGTTGCCTGAAGAACCATCAAGAGCATTTACATCTCACTCAACTATGATTAATTTTTGAAAAAGCCTGCTCTGCTCCCAGATCTTCAGGTATCCATCCTGATATGGGATTAGATGAATGTCTGTAACACTGAGATGAAAAGTAGCATATTTCCCTTCCAGTTGCCATAAGGAAGCCAGTTTCCCCACCATATGTCTGGATTGAAACTTGGGACAAAGATAAAGAAAGCTCCAGATCCTGTTCTCCAAACCCAGTGAAATATCTTCTGTCCTAGTGTTTGATCTGAATAATTACATGCTTCTGAATTAGGGACTATCATTTTGGGTTTGTCTAGCGTCTAGAGTGTGAGCCGATGCTGAGTGTTCTTTGGTACTACGCAAGTATAATGATAACCAGTGACTGTGAACTCTATTTCCTCTCCTTCTTCTCCACTGTTAATTAAAATCACTAGAAACACTTTGTTTTAAGCAAGTTCTGTCCCCTAACACTCTCTCCTTCCCACTGGAAGGGATCTGGTTGTAAAGGTGTTAGTCCTTGCAAAAGCGGGAAAGAACAAATTTTTCCAAATACTTCCTTTGTACTTCCATTGTACTTTCCTGCATTTCTTATCAGGGTTGCTACATAGATATAGAAACTTTACATATGAGCAAACAGCAGCACCAAGGCATTGCTCTGTAGGCAGCGTTCCTTTCCTTCCCTTTCTCGGGCGTAAGGACACACACCTCATCTGCCTTTTTTGTCCTGTCAGCTAGACAAGAAACACCACATGCTATGGCTAGTGGGAGCAGCACAGATGCTGTGCAGCCTGCAAGCTGCTTTTAAACGGAATGAATCAAGTTCAAGTTGTCCCCAAATTATTGTCAGTAGAAACATTAATAAAATGTTCCCTCCACTGCCAATGTTAGGTGACAGTAGATGAACTGGACCCTGTCTGTCAAGGGTGCCTTCTGAAGTTGCCAGGTGCTTTTTTTGGTGTTGCATATGAGCCATTTAAACCTGATTAGCCCGGCCTCATTCTGAGCCCAGGAAAGGTTTCTATATGCAGGAAGTCAAATCAAGCATTATTCAACAGACATTAAAACAACAGACATTAAAACCTTATATTGTTCTGGACTGAAAGCTGAACGCAAGCAAAAATCTTTGGGAATTTTGTTGAACATTAACCATAACCTAGCCACAATTGCATCAGTAATCGGCTAACCTGGACCAGAGGTGTCCTAATTCATCCATTCAGTTAGTCCTAATCCGCTTTTGGAGAACGTGCAGAGATTGTGCGTGTTGTTTGGTGCCCTCTGCTGCCGAGCAGAGCTAAACAGACAGTCACCAACCTTCGCCACCCAGCCTGAGCTATTCAGCCCTCCCAGCCACCTGCACTCAAGCGTACCCCCGTGCCGAGCAGGTGCCCTAGCCGCTTGCTGTAGGCAGTGTCTGTTCCCCTGCCCTCTCCTCAGCAGCGTTCTTTGCAAAGGTGGGATGCAGCTGAGCTTTGTATTTTGTGCTCTTCACAGCTCAGTTTTGAGCTATCTCGGAGTTCTCATGTGAGGAACAGAGAAGGTTGCACACTTCTGAAATACTCCAGAAGATTCCCCACTCCCTTTGGTAGGAAAGGACAGATTTTTCCAGAATGCAGCATGTCTCATTCCCTCCATTTCTCTAACAAGGTTGGAAGCATCCAGGTCAGCAACCAGACCATTGGCCTGAGTGAGAGTGAGGCTGGTTCCTTTTTCTACTGTGTGCTTTTTGACGGTATCCCGGGCCTAGCCTTCCCCAGCATCGCTGTGTCTACAGCCATCCCTGTCTTTGACAACATGATGAATCATGGTTTGATATCTCAGGCCCTCTTCTCATTTTACCTCAGTTCATAAATTGAGGCTGGAAGATCCCCTTGGCCTATAGCAAGATACATACCTGTATACCATGTCTCTCAGCAGTTGTTCCCAGAGATGTCTCCATCAGAATTCCCAAACTCCAGGCAAGCCTTGGGTGAAAAATGGGAGATGTTTAAGCCTAGTCACAAACCACACATTTTTGGGAACATCATAACCAGTGGCATGAGAACCACACTTGGAAAAATTTGCATGGGGAGAATCAGGTTTATAGAGTTTAAGTGTCATGGAAAACGTAAACTGATTTCAACTTACAGCAGCACTGAGTCCCACCATTCTGTTCTGTTTCTTGAAATAGATGACAACAGTCTTAGGACCACTGTGAAAAAACATACTTCTCAGCTACTCCAGAGTTCCCCACTTGCAGTCTTGTTGCAATGTTTTATGCAATTGCTATCAACTCTTTAACCAACCACTCAACATCTCTCTGCTGTCCTCTCTCTCTTCTTTAGTGAGAACAAGATGAGTTTTGTGACTTTCGGAGGCATTGACGATTCCTGCTTCTCTGGAAGACTCAACCGGATACCTCTGTCTGCTGAAACTTACTGGCAAATCTCTATGGACAGGTAAGTTCTGCTCTTCCCTGTACAACTTGAAGCTTTTGGCGCAAAGAGGCAGAAGCAAGATATCTGGAGCAAACAAAGAAAATGCACAGTATAGAGACAGGAGAGGAGCCATGCAAACACCTTGCACAAAACGTAGGCAGAAGGCTCACCAGCTGAGATATTGGGTCAGCAGTTTGCAACTTTTCTGCAAGAGGAGCTTGCTGTGATGTGCTCACCTCCACAGAGCAACACACTTCTACAAATATCTGCACCAGCTGGAAGTTAACACCACATACTGATACATTTACAGCAGATTTGAGGAGCAATAGATACATCTTTGGCAGCCAGGCGAAATTTCCCCATCTGACGTCAGTAAGACATTCGTTGGGATTTAGGTAGTGAGATCAAATGAGACCAAAGTGTTCTGGGACTTCATTTTCTAGCATCACCATGAACGGCCAGGTCATCGCTTGCCCAAGGGGCTGCCAAACTGTGACTGACACTGCTACCTCTCTGCTGGCTGGGCCCCTCCATTCCACCACTGTCATCCATCACAGCATTGGTGCCAGTGAGGACTCCAATGGCGAGGTGAGAGTAGGAAGGAGGGGTGGATAGGGGCTGAGTTGTGCACTGCGCAGATCTGACTGGGACCAGAGCAGATTCCCAAGTCACTGATTCTGTGAGTACATAACCACGGACTGCAGCTGTCCTGAGTACAGGTCAACAGGATAATTCCCCAGTTCCCCTCATGTTTCAAGTCTCCAATCACCCCTAGGTGTCTGAGCCAAAAAAAGCTACTTTCAGATCTGAAGCTGTCACATTCAGTTCCTGAAAACATCTCACTGTGTAAAAGTTATTGGCCACCCCATGTAACACATGCAGCTTGCCTTCATTCACGTGATACTCCCTGGAAAGATTGTCTGAGGTGGGCCTAATTTTTCCCCCTACTTATTCCATTTTCCCTTTCAGTATGTGGTCAGCTGCGGTGCTGAGAACTGCTTGCCTGACATTGTCTTTGTCATCAGTGGTATCAAGTTCCCTGTGCCTGCCAAGGCTTACATCCATCAGGTGAGTGCCTGCCCAGAAAGCGACCTTGGGGGCTGTTTTGGAGGACTAGCACCAGAGGCCACCGCACTGTTTGCGCTGCTTACTTCCCTCTCCCATCTCATGGCACAAAGCTGGAAGGACATAAACGATAGACAGTCAAACTGTTTTTGCCTCCAAACTCAGGGGACCTAAGGATCTCCCCAGAGGACTCCAAAAGCAATAACCAAGATTGAGGAGAGCCTAAGTGGAAAGGACTGGGGAAGGAGAGGCAGCCACTGAGGTGTCTGCCTCAGGCTGTCACCAGGACAGGGAAATTCAGTGGAACAGGGAAAGCCAGCTGCCTTACCAGGTTAGGTTAAGCCATCTCATTGCAATGTACATGTACTGGGGAATAAAAGCCAAAAGTAAGTTCTTCAGAGAAAAAGAACCCTTAAGTCTGGAGAGGACAGCACTAGCCTTTAGCATGAGCCACTAGCACCTTGCAGCTGAGGAAAGGCAAAGAGTAAGCTCATATATTTCTGCAGCCAAACAGCAAAATCCTTCCCATAGGAATTAGCCCACAAGATTGGAGGGCTATGCCAATTAAGTACTCCAGCTTCTTTGTCTAGCCGATATACAGTACCCTGAGCAGGTGGCTGGATGACTTGCTATTAAAACTTCTCTGTAGTCAGCACGTGTGTTTCAAGGTATCTCATCTAAGCCCTGGTCCATCTTCGTGCTTCTTAAAGATGGGTATTAAAGATTTTAAAGCACATTAAAAGTAATCTTGCAGTACTTCCAGAACTCAGTAGCTCAGATAAATCACTAGAATTTAAGTTCAATATTCACACTAAGAATTTGCAGACACACCAAGGCTATTGCAAGAGTGGTTTTGAAGGCACCATCATCCCTGCCCGGTATGGAGAACTCTGGATCCTCAGCGAAGTCTTCCTCCACCAATACTACAGTGTTTATGACAGAGCCAACAACCAAGTGGGCCTGGCCCCTGTGGCATGCACACAGTGACGGCCCAGCAGGATTGGCATGGTGTGCCATCCCTGCTTCTCTGGAGCCCCTGTTACACTTCAATCTGATCTAGTCACCCCATGGGGACTCGGGCTCATTCCTGACGGCATTCACACAATCTCAGACTTGGAACAAAGGTTCCTTTATTATTTCCAAAACTAACAGTACAACCAGACCCTCTCTTCTTCCCCTGAGTGACTGCCACACAAGCTGTTCTTACTGCAGCTCCTCAACTGGAAGCCACACTTCTTACTAAACCTGTCCCTGCTGTCTGGCACCCTTGTGCTAGGGAAGGTTGCTCCCATAGCAAATCCCAGCTTGCTTGGATATTTCTTGCCGGGCCATGTTGCTTCTCCTCTGTATGCATCAAAGAAAGAACTAGCGAGTTATTCTGTAGGTTTCATCTGGGAGAAAGCATCTTCATACTGCTATTTGACAGTCATTTTGCACCCTGAAGGTGATTCTTTTTAGTCTTCTCACATTTCTCCTGTTCTTAGCTTTCTTAATGCTGCTTGACACTTGTTCTGAGATTTTTCTCACATTGAATTTGACAGCTCCTTCATTCTTTGTGCAATGATATGTCAAAAATCAATGACTTTCTGCACACAGGAATTCTTTCATTGGCTCGTGGTGCTGGTATCTATTGATAAAGAATGAGCTCATTCCAAAACTTCCCTTATTTTGACAAGTGATTTCTTCCTGTAAAAAAAGGCACATTCTGATTCTCAGTGATTATGACTTTGCGTGTGTAACTGTTTCAGCAACAATTTTATGCAGTATGAATAAAAGAAAGCTTTCAAAATTTCTTCAAGTCTTTATTTCACGCTACAGTAAAGGGCAAGGCTGAATTTGGGATAAAATTTGAGTGTTCAGAAGAGGTTATTTCATCTAGAGGCCCATACATCAGCTTATAAACACAGGACATAACTTTATGGTACAGCAAAAAAAAAACTGCAAAGGGAATAGGCTTTCAGCTGTTGTTACAACAGACTTTTAGTGACCAGCACCTGTGCAATGCAGAGCTCTCAGCCTGTGAAAAGTTGTTTAGGGAAGAGGCTCTGACACCTGCAATAAGGAAAGTTCTCTGACACCCAGCAAACATTGCTACTTACAGGCCAGGAAAAAACATGTGTGCAATCCAAAACGTTAAGTTTATTTGTTGCTGTATACCCTGTGGAGCTTTAGTTGTCAGAAACAATTCTGGTCACTGTGAAGGGGGCTGAATTACCGAATGTATTCATTTCACTAAAACACAAATCTAGAACTTGAGGCTTTCTCAGTTTGTTGAAAGTGATCACCCAACACTTACTGTTTGCCCAGAAACAAGGCTGTCATATAAGAAAGTACTGGTTTAGTCTCCTGAATTCTATTCTCAGGTGAATGCTTTCCTGAGCAATTTTATTTCTGAATGTGCTGATTGTTTTTCCAAAAAAAAAACCAAACCCAAAACCCCCAAAACTTTGAAGAGCTATTTACTTAAAGTAACTTAAAACTGAATTCCAGTTTGCAGGAACTGAAAAAGGTAACTTTTAATGTCCGTGAGAAAACAAGGGCAGTGAAAAAATAAATTTTGTATCCCTTCATGCAAAATGCAGAATGCAAAGATTGCAAAAAGCAGAGGACAGAAATGCAAATCACTCCTTAGTCTTGAAATTTATCTTTATAGAAAATTAATCTAAAAATCTTTCCATTCTCTGGTGACACACATGAATATTGCTTGAACACCATGTTTAATGACTGTTTTCCAACAGTGGCCCATTTTCAGGAGAAGACACACTGCAAGATTGGCTTCCCACCAAAAGCAGAGGAGACCAGATGAAACTGTCATGTGACAGTGAGTTCAAACTTTAATCAGTGAAGCACAATTCATTAACTTTTGGCTGAGAAAGAGGAATTTAGCACTTGAAATACAAGACGAACTTCAGTGCAGAAAGAAACATTTGGGGGTAGCTCACCAAAACATCATATGACCCAGAGCAGTTATGTTCTGCAAAACAAACATCTGGGCAAATATCTCTCCCACAAATAGACAAAATTCCTTTTCTCAGTAGCAGTGTTTGAGTTAATGTAATATTGAGTCCCATCCTGAGAGAGATATGGAGACACTGTCTGAAGTATCTTACAGAAATGCGGTGGAGCAGCAGGCAGAACTTCCAGGAGTCTGTCATAAGAATAAAGCATGAACTATGACAGACTGCAGAGCTGACTGTGTACGTATCACTAGTTCCTAGTAGCTGGTAATGTTTACTGTAATTTCAGTAGCCATCAAGAGCAAGGAGCAGCTGCAAACTGCTTTAAGTAGCAGAGGCAGGAGAGATTTGCACAAGTATGACAGAAATCTATGTTCAACTTAAAAACATTATCCGATATTTAAAGGATTACTACCTTTCCAAGAACATGCCACTTGGTACACCCAGAGCAATGATGCTTGTCTGGTTATCACAGTCTTGCAGGGCCATTGCCTCAGCTGACAGAATACAGATCATGAAGTGACATGTTTACTGATGTGCAGAAAGCTGAGGAAAAACACAACCTATTTATCTGAGAAAGGTTTCAGTGAAGTAACAAGTAAAGAAGCTTGAAACAAACTCAGAGGTAACCCTGTTAACTTCCCAGCACTAACACTGACAGTAGTCATATTTTAAACTAAGTCAACAGTGTATGGTATTTTACAGATCAGCTTGCACACTTAATAAATTTACTGAAGACCTGCAGCCTCGATAGACAGGGCAGCGAGATGGGGGAAACTGAAAAAAGGAGAAAAGACTACTGCTTTCATGAATTCAGTGCTGCTGGGAGATATCTAAGAAGTCCTCCTTTCCCCTCTGCTTAGCCTGCTAGATATCTCTAACCCAAAAGAGCCAGCCCTAACCAGGAAAGGATACTGAAGTCAGTCTCTCAACCGATTTGATTTTTGATCTTTTTGCTCAGATAGAGGCACTATTTGTGCCTGTTCTCATTAATTTGGAATATGAAGCCCCGCTCTAGGAGGATCTGGAATTGAAGCCTATGCATTAGCTATTTACTTCATATGGAGCCAAAGTGCCCCCACTGGGTCTGAGAACTGGAAGGTTTTGCATATTAGTCCCAGTGTTCCCAAGCAGTTGTCTCCCAGATACTGGCTAAGTGAAAAAGGGATGAAAATAGATGCAAACATCAGCATTTCTCTCCCTGAACCTGCCGAAGCACAGGTCCCTTGTTCAACCTTTGTTGCAAGTCAGTAGCTGTGCACTGCAGGATCCCTGGATGTTTGATATTCCTCAAACTCAGCTCAGCAGGTGAAGAATTCAAAGCACAGATCACAGTATGAGACTAAAGGCGGGACTGTGCCCTCCTCTTACTTAAGGGCCACATGTCAAAACGCAGGACACATGTGCCTCTGAACTAGACACCAGGACAAAGAAGCTGTGGCTGAAGACTGAGGGTGCTGCCGGTACCAAGTTATTTAAATCTCCCTCCTTAAATCTGATCTGCTTTGCTACTCCCCCACCACTTCTTGAAAGGCCTGGAACAGGAAATGGAAAATAAACTCTTCCAAAAGGCGTATTTCACCACAAACACCTGGCGGTTATCAGGACATCTAACTTTTCTCCAGACCAACTCCAAAGCTCCATACAGGAGCTGTGAGATAAACTGCCAGTAATGGAAACATTTTCATACGCAGTGCAGCAAGGACAAGCCTACCCGCTTCTGGACCCCTTTGTTGGTCTGTTCCTTACCTTAGATGACATTGTTCCCCGCTTCATAAGGAAGACCTTTGTGTCCTTCACCTCGCGGCTGCGTATCCCCAGCAAGCCTGGAGTACACAAGAACAAGGCTGACTAACTGTTACGCAATCTTATGGCTTCTCCTGTTATTCCAGACGCAGGGGCTGCTCCTGGGGCAACTCTCTGGATTTACTTGTTCTCAGGTAACGGTGAGCCTTCAGCAAGGAAATGATGATGGACAGGCCAGGACCCTGCATCAACAGCTCCCCAAGCATCCAGGCTGTGGGAACGTGAATTTGACTGCAGGGCCCATTCAGGAAGGCAAACAAAATCTCCTTCCCTTTCTACCCCCAGAAATTACAGTGGCCATATACTGCCTTGCTCCCCCTGTCACTGCCACACAGCACACCACCTCCTCAGCCACGTCACTTCTAGTCCACATTCACCATTTACCTTCTGTTCTCTGCTGCATGGCTGCATTACATGTGTTTTCCAACTCGCAGAAGGTTTCAGGTCCATCTTCCAGGGCCAGCAGGATCTTCTTCCCCAATGCAGTCTTAAACTCTTTGAAGCAGGAACACTGCCTAACACTTGCCCATGGTTACAGGTACCACAGAACTACAGCTACCACCACCAGCACTAAGAGCAGACAAACTGCATCCCACTCCAGTTTCTTTGGACCTCCTACAGTGTTATCTACAACAGCAAGAAATACTCGTTTGCCAAGCCTAATAGGCAGCAGCTTCTGAATTGCCTCCCTGGTGGAGTATCTGGGTCTCAGTCCTTGGAGAACAGAAGGGTGGAAAAAGTCTGAACTTTGACAGTCATCCAAATCTTACCCTGATGGAGCTCAGTGGAAAGCTTATATGCCTTGTCAGTGCTGCTTTGGAAAGGCAGTGCTCTGCAGCAACACAAGGAGCAGCGCACAGACACTGCTCTGCACAGGGTATAGCCCTTTCCTTCCACCAGCGGTTAGATGTGAGAAAGCTTTGTGAAGGACCTCATACATCCCTGCTGGTGCATCCCTCAACACAAGGCAACCAAACAAGAGCTGGGAAACAGATGAATCAGGGCTGTGAATCTCCCCTATATACAAACAGGATTTGCAACACCTGTTTCTAGTGTTTGCAGGACACTGGGCAAATCACTGCTTGGTTCTGCCCCAGCTGTCACTGTGGAGCAGAAAGAGTAATAAAACCTTCTTTGCCTGTCTTGACCATTGCAGTGGAAGAGGCTTTGCACAGCAGAAGCAGTCTCTTCTTCTGTGTGTGGACAACATCCAGCATGTTGGGGAAAAGAAATTTAATTCCTCCCAGACAAATCTAATGCCCCCCCCGAGAAATGTCAGGGCTGCTGGCTAAGGTGATTTACCAGCCCAGCTGCATGTCTACCTAGGCTCTGATCTGATAAACTTCTATGAATAAATGTTTTAATGTAGCAAGGACATGTTTGCTCCAAACCAGATCCTTTGTTAGGGCTGTTCCTTATCATAGCTAATATTCATCAAGATGTGTTGCCTTACTTACACGAGGCCAGGAGTGTGATAGAACTAAATGAAAAATAAATGTTGTTGTCTAATCTGAGATTTTCTCTGTAATTTATGGCTACACGTAGGACACAGGCACGTGGCTTGGCTGCACAAGGCCACTGAGGAACATGACACCAGGGCTCCATACTGGGTTTTGAGGCTGTAACTTGTTGCCAGGTCCAAACTGTCACTTTCTATTTTGGGGGCCAGCCAAGATCTTCTCCTTTCCAGACCCTCTGAACCCAAAATTGAAGGCATTGTAACTTCCACTTTTGCTCAGGGAAAATGAGGGTTTCTTTTCCCTTTTACCCCATAGCATCACCTGTCAGAGCCTACCAGGTTCTTACCCACTTCATTCGTCCCAATGCAATTTATCATTTAACTTCAATTCTCATTATTCAGAGCTGGATTGAAACTGGTACTTGAGGGAAGAGAGCCAGCTCCAGTCCGTATATTAACCATAATCCCTGTTCATGGACAGACAGCAACCTGGCAGAGTTGTGGTCACAGAGGATGTCTAGGTAAGGCGCTTTAACCTCCCCATTCAGCATCCAGTCTGCTAATAGGGAATAGGGTTAGAAACCCTGGGGAGTATGTGTCCTGGAACATGTTTGTTTTAGGGTAAAATAAAAGAAACTGGTATCTGTAATAGATAAAACAGGGGAGGAAATAGCGGTGTTTGCCCATTGAATATTGGTGCAAAATTAAGAAAATATGATTCACTGTTGCTGTGAAGCCCATGTTATTGGAGTTATGTGGTCAATCCTTGTGTGAACCCCTGGGTTTATCGCGGGGTTATGACCACCAACAGCTCAGATGCATGCCAAAGCTTGGTTCAGTCACCCATGCGTGGGTGTCCCATGGCAGCCCAGGGTACCCACCATCACGGCATGAACGTGCACATGGACAGCATCTCTCAAAGGACTGCAGCTCACAAAAGCAGCCCGGGTTTCTCCTGAAAGAACAGGTCATTAATGCCATCATGTTGCTGGCAGCTGCAGTCTCACTCCAAAAGGCTGGGCCTCGGCAGAGCAGAGCCGATATCCTGCCAAGGAGACAGCAGCCAAGGAGCAGGAATGGTGCCTAATGCTGGATTTGGTCCTGCAGCATTCGCTGTGAACTCCACTTGCCAAGAAAAACACCCATCACTGAGATCCTGACAGTCAGGATCCCGCTGTAGAGGAGTCCGTTTTACTAATGCACGAGTCAGGAACCCAGGCTTGCTTTCGTTTCAGCATGATGATATAGAGAGTCTTTGCCCAAAAGGTCTTCCCATATGGAGAGTAGAGGATCTAGGGAAGGTCCCAGCTCTTCCCTTGAATTCTGTAGGTAAAGCATGTGCTGGCTTTGTGAATGGGGGTGATTCACAGAGAGTAGCTACGTATGCAGAGAGACCAGAAAGCCAGCTTGCAGGGCCTGAAAACCAAGACTTTCATAATACCAAGGCAATATAAAAGAAGGAGCATCTCTTAGACAGAAGAGGAGAGGGGAAAGATAAACACTACTAACCCGGGAATATCCTTTAACCAAAGATGAATGCAAAAATGTGTCCTGGCCTCACTGATGAGATGCAAACGGGTTTAAACTCAGTCACTGAGCACAGCTAATACTCTTCTAGATATCTAAAAAAGGAGACTTCAGCCTGGGGCCTGTTTTCTCTAAAATAACAGCTCACCAAAGGGGCTGGAGATGCCTGAGAGAGACTGAAATGCAAAACCTGTCAGCAACTTTTGAGAGAGAAAGTGAGAGTACTTAGCCTGGCACCAGAGAGACCTTGACATGCTGATAATCATCGGCCTCCTGTATCTTTGCAACAGTGTTTTCTTCTTGTAGGTGCCATTAATTACTGTTTGAATAACTCCAGACTGGAAATCTTGGGGTGAGTTTGCTCTTCTTATCAGGGATACTGGCCAAACAAGAGTGGCTTGGTGCGCTGCGTATATAAGGAGTGGGATATGGGCATTGCTCCGTATTTGGCACCTCTCTCCTTGCACTGGCAATTGAGCGTAAGGAGACATGATGAAGCTGCTCCTCCTTCTCGGCTTGGTGGCTCTATCCCAGTACCTTGTGTCCAAGTGAGTATCAGGGGTGGCTCGCAAGAGGTGCCGAGCACTGCCATGCTGCCACAGGGCATCCCGAGCGCCCCGATGCCCGGGCTCTCTCATCTGCTTGAGGTCCTCTGAGCCAGCGCGATGGCCCTGGCTCCCCAAGGTGGGGGGTGGCCCCCTGGGTCCCACACCAGGCATTTCGGGGACTGCTGTAAGAGACACGTCCCAGGACTTGCACAAGGGGATTGCACAGCTCGGACCCACTGCTACGTGGGGCAGGGGGGATGCACAGCCCTGGGGGGGGGCCATCCCTGCCCCGGCAGTGCAGGACCGCGCTGCCCTCCAGCCCAGGGCTGGTGGCTGCTCTTCATTACTGAGAAGCTCCTCTCTCCCTCCTCGCCATGCAGGATCTCTCTGAGGAAAGGCAAGTCCCTGCGGAAGTCCCTGAAGGAACACGGCTTGCTGGAATACTACCTGAAGCACAACCCTTACAACCTGGCCTCCAAGTACTTCCCCACTCTGGCTAGCACGGTCTCCCCTGAGCCCCTGGAGAACTACATGGATGTGAGTACGGCAGACAGGCGGCAGCCTGGGGGCTGGTGCAGGCTGTGCAGCCCACCTGCCCACTGAGTCCTTACCCATCCTGCTTTGACAGATGGAGCACTTTGGCACCATCTCCGTCGGCACCCCGGCCCAGGAGTTCACTGTCCTCTTCGACACCGGCTCCACCAACCTGTGAGTGCCCTCGGTGTACTGCTCCGGTGAGGCCTGCAATACGTGTTCGGCAGTCGCTGGAGGCTGTGGAGAGGCACCACCCTGCCCCCTCCCCGGGCACCCCAGTTCAGCCTCGTAGCCCAGAGCAGCATCTCCTGCAGCGCCTTGCAGCACCATCGCCTTATCCTTGGCCCCCATGTCCAAGAAGTGACTGGGCTGTGACTGTCTCTCTCCTCTGTCCACAGCCAAACACAACCGCTTCAACCCAGCAGGCTCCTCCACCTCTGAGAGCACCAACGAGAGCCTCTCCATCCAGGGCACTGGCAGCATGACCGGCTTCCTTGGCTATGATACCATTGGCGTAAGACAGAGATGCCTCAGCCTCTTGTTCCGCTGCAGGGGAGATATCAGGCATTTCCAGGCCGAACGGAGGCACATCACCTTCTCCCCGTCTCTCTGACCAGGCTGGGAGCATCACGGTCAGCAACCAGATCTTTGAGTTGAGTCAGACTGAGCCTGGTGATTTCTTCTACGGCACCCCCTCCGATGGCATCCTGGGCCTGGCCTTCCCCAGTATTGCTTCCTCCGGAGCCACCCCTGTCTTCGACAACATGATGAGCCAAGGCCTGGTGTCCTAGGACCTCTTCTCTGTCTATCTGAGCAAGTAAGTCAGGGCCAGAGATGGCCCAGTCCTTGCAGAGGTCTTCCTAGTCCTTTCACACTGAACGGGCCCCAGTCATGCGCAAGACCCAAGCCCAGGCCTTGCATGAAGCACTCCTGCGCCTTGCTCTGCGTGACATGGTGGCACACCATGTCTGGTCACAGCTTCATGCAGTGCGTTCGCCACAGCCCCTTGTAACAACTGCTCTGGCCGGGCGCCTGACTCTTCTCCCCCTCCACAGCAACGACGAGAGCGGCAGCTTTGTCATGTTCGGTGGCATTGACTACTCTTACACCTCTGGAGGCCTCACCTGGATCCCTCGCTCTGCTGAAGGCTACTGGCAGATCACCATGGACAGGTAACCCCACTGAACCAGGGCTGGGAGAGGGACAGGCAGGCATGAAGGTAATGCCTGCAGGACCAGGGGAGACACAGCCCGCAGAGCCCACGATGCTCCGATGCCCTCCTCGAGCTGTGGCTGGCGAGTGGAGAGCACAGCCTTTTGCTGCTCAGTGGCTCATGGCACCAAGATGCTCACTCCTGTCTCTCTGCTCCAGCATCTCCACGAGCGAGGAGATCCTTGCCTGTGCATCCAGCTGCCAGGCCATCATCGACACTGGCACCTCTCTGCTGGCTGGCCCCAGCAATGCCATCGCTGACATCCAGTATGCCCTTGGCGCCAACTCCAACGGCAAGGTGAGACCCCAGGGGAGCAGGAGAAGCAGGCAGGGCTTTGGGGAACCCCTTGTCCTGCAAGGCTCATGCTGAAGACCCAGCCTGGTTGTGTCCTGGGGAGGGTTCATGCCCCATGCACAGTTACCAGAGCAAAGTCAGGGGCTCTGTCTCCCTCTAAAGGCCAGATCCAGTCTGGAGATGGAGCCAGCTGCTGCTGCTGCTTGGAGCTAAAAGCCCCTCTCCAGGGTAGAAAGGCAGAGTTAAACCCCTGGGGCAGCTCCATGGTGCGTTGGTCCCCATCTCTCCCAGGGACTTCCGTGCCAGCTCCTCACCCGCCTGCACAGCCACTGATCCCTGCCTGCTCCTCTTTCCCCACAGATCAGCTGTGACAGCATCAGCAGCATGCCCGACATCATCTTCAACCTCAACGGCAACGCATTCTCTGTGCCCACCAGCAGCTACATCTTGCAGGTGAGCATCCTGCACGGGAAGGAGGTTGGGGCATGTGGCCCCCGCGCACCCTGCAGCTAGGCCAGGTGGGGCTCCCGGGGGTGAATAATCTTTCATGCCTCCAAGGAAAGCTGAGGGAGGTGGCATCATCCCTCCATAGCCCTGAATCCCCATGTTTAGGGTTACGTCTCTGCAGAACTCAGTTACCTGCAGAACTGCCCAGCCCCTCTCACCCCTCAGCTCAGCTCGAGGGCTGGGGCAATTAAAGCACTGATAACCATGGGGCTCCGTGTTCTTGACTGCAGAAGGATGGGTCCTGCAGCCTTGCCTTCGAAGGCCTGAACCTCCCCACTGACTCCGGTGATCTCTGGATCCTTGGCGACATCTTCATCCATGAGTACTACGTGGTCTTTGACGGGGCCAACAACAGGGTAGGCCTGTCCCCTCCGTCTTGAGCGTGCCAGCGCCATGCACATCTGCAGCCCGTCTCAGAGGGAAAGCTGGGCTGGTCCTGGCCCAGCGCTCTCATCCCCTCCTGCGACAGTCATCCTACAGAATAAAGCGGTGTAAAAGCACCAGCGTGCCGTGTGTCCCTGTGAGGGGCTGGCTCAGCCTGTGCCGATGCTGACGCTGCCAACGTATCCGTGGGCTGACCCTAACGTAGGGCCACAGAGCTGTCGTGCGGGGGGTGCAGCCCACAGTGTGCCACGCATGACTGTCTCAGTGGGGAAAACACCAGTTGCGTTACCCCAGCTGAACGGCAGGCCCGTGGCCTTGGTCAAAGGGGGGAGGACAAAGGGTTGAGGCTGCCCTTGGTCACGGCAGGTTGTGTGGGCAGCACATGGAGCCTGGGGGCTCACGGCAAGCAGAGATGGTAGCGCTGCAGGTGATGCAGCAAGGTGCAGGTGAGCTGGGGAGCGGAAACTGTCGGAGCCAAAACAAGGGGCAGCAAATCCTAGCCCCTGGGCTTCACCTCCCCAAGCTGCTCTGCAGGCTGGCTCCGGCGAGTGCCAGCACGGTCCCCGTGGGCCACGTCCCCTCAATGTGACAGGCAGGAAGCAAATAAAACAAACAAGCATTCGCAAGAAATCACAAGAGCTCAGATACCACCTACAGGCCTTGCTCTGCCTGGCGGTGGCCATCCAGACACGATGCAGCTAGGACCTGATAACATCACATCCCCCCTGGCACAGACAGGCGGGGCCAGGCACCACCAGCAGGCGCCTTGTCCCATCCCACCCTTGATGCCAGCAGGTGTGTTGATGCACCGTGGCAGTCCGGCATCGGGGCAGCCCCCAGCCCTGTGCCCTTCAGCCATCCCAAGTGTGGTGCCCAAAATGCCAGCAGAGGAAAGAGCAGAGAGCTAATGGCTTCTCTGCAACAGATCCTGCTGCAGGACCTCGGTTGCAGCGAGTCAGTCCCCAGGGTTATCCCAACAGTGCGGGCAGGGCAAAGGGAGGTTTCCTAGCCCTGGTGCCCTGCCACCAGCTGCAGACTGTAGTAGGGAGAGCATGTTTGCCTTTCCCAGCAATGAGACCAGGAGCTTCGTGCTGTTCGGGGACATCGACACGGACTCTTTCTCTGGGAGCCTCGACTGGATCCCCCCCTCTCGCAGGAGAGCTCCTGGCAGATCCCCGTACAAAGGTGTTGCTCCCTCCCTGTGGTAGCTGGGAAATGCCGAGATGCCCATGAGAGCCAGAGGTGTGCAGGGAGCCCTGTGAGGCCACCAATGCCATCTGCTGCCCCTGAGCCCCTGCCCCACGCGTGCTCCCCGCGGTCCCCGGGGAGCCATGGCACCGCAGGCTGCCTGCCCAGGAGTGGCTTCAGCATCCAGGGCACCTGCGCCCTCGGCTTCATGGGCATCGACTTCCCCTTCTGCAGCTGGTGAGCTCTGGCTCCTGAGGGATGTCTTGCTGCGCTGGTACTGCAGCATCTTCAGCAGGGCCAACAACGTGGTGGGGCTGGTAGCCACAGGCTAGGACACGCATCCACGTGGAGCATCTCGCTTCCTGGTGCACACCAGAGCTGCGGGGTGGGGGGGGGGACATCACCACACTCATCCTGCCAGCAGCGGGGGGATAAAGGCACGCAAGAATAGCGCTGTGAGCTGTTTCCGCCCCTGGGACAAGGAGCACGACCATCCTGACACGCAGCCCCGCAGCCCCCAGGCTGTGCGATGTCTCTGCAGCATGCGTGCCGGTCGCGTACAGCACCGCGTCCCCTGCTCGGCATGCCACGAGGCATCCTGGGCGGGGGGGGGGGAGGAGGAGGAGAAGAGGGGATGCTCGGTAATCTTTCCCAGATGCCCTCCAGGCCGCCAGCGGCACCGCGCTGCTTGGCGGGACGGTGCTGCACCCAGGGCCGGGCAGAGCTGGGGTCCCAAATCAGCCCTCGCAGGCTCCCGCTGCAAGGGCCGGATACGGCCCAGGTCACAGCACGGGACCGCGCTAACAGCCCGCTGTCCCCAGTCCCAATCCGGTGGCGCAGTGCCCGGCACGCCAGCCAGCCGGACCCGCTTGCCCATAGACGGCAGCATCCGTCTCCCCTCTTGCCAAGCCATTCCCAAGGGGTGCAGAAACCATCACCACGGGGCTGGGGCTTGGGGGGGGAGCAGGTAAGGGGGCAAGGATGGCCCTCCTGCTCCCAGGGGACCGTTTCGGCACGGTGGCAGCAGGGCCGGGAGCTGCCGGCTCCCTGGCGAGAATGAGGGTCACCAGGCCGAGAGCCGCCGGCTCCGGGGACTTTGCTAGGGACGGGATGATGCCCGAGGCGGCTCCCCGGAGCTGTGGCCCCCGGCCGGGTTGCTGCTGCCGCGTGGGGGCAGGCGCCAGGACACGGCGCCCTTCAGCCAGCCCTGGCTGGGGGGTTGCTCCGAGACGCGCAGCGGTTTGCCCTGGGGAAGGTTTTGCGCCCACCCTGCGTGCTCAGCCCGTGCAATAGGGGCCTCTCCGTTTGGGCGGTCGCTGCCCTCGGCCAGCGGCACTCCTGGCCACTCACCGCTCGCTTATCGGGCCCGACTGATAGAGCCCCGTGCAAAGCAAACGCCGCCACCGAGCTGATAGGGCCCACGCAGCGCCGTGTTTGTTCCTGGCACACAAGCCCGCGACTCACAAAGTTCACCACCCGCCGCCACGGGCAAGGGTCCCCTCCGGGACCGCACAGCGTGCCAGGTCTGACGCCAGCTCCGACCCCGCAGCCAGCACGGGCCGCTGAGCCCTCAGCCCCGTGCCGGCTGCTGGGTGCTCTCGCGGCAGCCCGTCACCAGCCTCTTGCCGCTTCATCCCAAAGCCAGCCCTGGGCCCCCCCTAAGACATAGGAGCCCACCAGCACGTTGCACCTGGGGACCTCTCCTGCAGCCCGGCGCCCCGAGCCCCTTCACCCACCCCACGGGGAGACCGGCTCCATCCCCGCAGCTCGGACGGGAGCACCCACATGGTGCCTCCGGCCGAGGGAACCCCGGCCCCGCATGCCCACCCAGCCCCTGCACCTCCCGTGCAGCTGTGCAAACAGCCCCGGCGCTTGTGACAACCGCAGGCTGGGGCCCCCAGCTGCCCGGGGTAGAGCCGGGGTGCTTGGGCGGCCCTTATCGTGGCGGTCGGCACTCCTTTTCCGGGCTCTCAGGACACCTTGGCACGGCCCCTGTATAAGGGCTGGTGCTGCTGCCGTGCTCCATCCCCGCATGCTGGCGCAAGGCTTCGCCATGAAGTGGCTCTGGCTCCTGGGGCTGGTGGCCGTCGCTCAGGGCCTGCAGAGCAAGTGAGTAGGATGGGAAGGCACCGCATGGGGCAACGGGTCCCTGTCAGCGGCTTGGGGTGAAGTCCCACGGCCGGCTCTGCCGCACCGCAAGCGTAGGATGCTGGATGCAGCCCGCGCTTCAGGCTGGGGAAGGCAGTGCTTGGCCCCCTATGGCTTGCAGCGTCTCCCGTCTCGGCACGCTGGAGGTGGATTGCACCGCGTGCAGGGCTGGACTGTTGTTCACTCGTTATCACCACCTTCTTCACTGGCTAAACCCAAGCGGTGGCTCCTTGGAGGCACAGATCTGGCTTTTTCTCATTTTCCTGGGCAAAAACGAGGCATGGGAGACCTTCTTCTGTGGAACCATCCAACCTCGGTGCCTTATAAGCAAGCTTCTTCCAGGAATTTCCACGTTGTTTGCAATCAATCAGCCCCCTGAAAAGTCCTGAGCAGAAGCAAGGAAAAGCCACTTCTCGCCGCCCAGAGCCACATCTCTCCCCCGTCTTTAACTGCAGCCTTCTCTCTCTCAGGATCAGCCTGATGAAAAAGAAGACCCTGAGACAAACCCTCACGGACCACGGCTTGCTGGAGGACTTCCTGGCCAAACACCCGCCGTCTCTGGCTGCCAAGTACTTCCCCACCGCAGCCAGCGCCGAGCCCCTGACAAACTACATGGACGTGAGTGAGGGCAGACCCGGGGGATGCGGTGGCCTTCAGCTGGCGCCGGGAGCGGCGGTGGGCAAGGCCGCGCAGGGGGAACCGCACGCACGGGCGCTTTGGGCACGCTTCGGGCGAGCAGGGCTGGCCCTAGCGCCGCGGGGTGGAGGTCTAAGGCGCTCTGTGCCCTCGTTCGGCAGCTGGAGTACGTGGGCACCATCTCCATCGGCAGCCCGGCTCAGGAGTTCTCCGTCCTCTTCGACACGGGCTCCGCCAACCTGTGGGTGCCCTCGGTGTACTGCTCCGACGGCGCCTGCGGTAAGCGTCGCGGGAGCAAGGCCAGCGGGACGGTGCCCCCCCCCCCCCCAGCCCAGATGCGGTTGTCTCTGCTCTCCTGCCCTAAAGAAGGGCGCTAAACCACCCCAGCCAGCCCCGGGGGATGCCAGAAGCAGCGGCCACGACAGCCCCGTCGCGCCGTGCTTGCTGCCGGCTCCGGTCTTCACCCCGCTTCTCTGCCGCCGCAGCCGATCACCGGCGCTACAACCCGGCGCTGTCCTCCACCTACCGCGGCACTACCACCAGCGTCTCCGCCCGGTACGGCACCGGCAGCATGATGGGCTACCTGGCCTACGACACCGTCCGGGTGAGCGCCTGGGAGGCTGGAAAAGGCAAGCCGTGCCGGCTGGGGCAGCGGGTGGGAAGGCGACGGCGGGGGGGTGAAGCCGGGGCAGGGTGAGGAGAGGAGTCACGCTGGCGCTGCCCAGGTCTCTCCCCGGCCACCTGCAGTCGGGGCAGTGTCACCCAGGACACGTGCCTGACCCTCCCCGCTCTGCCCCCGCAGGTCGGGGACATCCAGGTGCCCAACCAGATCTTCGGGCTGAGCAAGACTGAGCCCGGCTCCTTCCTCTACTACGCACCCTTTGACGGCTTCCTGGGGCTGGCCTTCCCCAGCGTCGCCTTCTCCAGGGCCACCCCAGTTTTTGACAACATGATGAGCCAAGGCCTGGTGTCCCAGGATCTTTTCTCCATCTACCTGACTCCGTAAGTCCAAGCTGGACCTGGGCAAATCCTTCCTCGTGCTCTTGAGGCATGTGGCACAGCCACCAGGTCCGGCGAGGCTGGAAACGCAGCCGTTGCTGGCGTGCGGCAAAGCTGGAGCTCTGCACAAGGGCTAGAGCAAACAGCTGGAAGCAAACGTTACCGGTGGGCAGAGCTCAACTTTGAGACAACCTCATTCCCAAAGCAGGTTTGAACTCGCGCTTTGCTAGCCTCCCCGCAGCAGGTCTCCCTGATCGGGGCCCCTGCGCCCCTCTCTGCGCACAGTGCTTCATGCAGAAGAGGAACAGCAGCCAGGTCCAAGGAGACACAACAGGCACCACCGTTCCCCCTGCTCTCCCTTTACCCCCTGCCCATCTCCACCGGGAGACAAGGCGTCGGGAGCCCCCGGGGAAGGGCTGTGTCCCAGCTCCATGGCAGTCAGCAGAGCATCCCCCGTCATTGCCCCGGCCCTCGCTGACTCCCCTCTCGCCCCCTCTCCAGCAATGAGAACGGCAGCTTCGTGATGTTTGGTGGCATCGACGACACCTGCTTCACTGGGAACCTCAGCTGGATCCCTCTGTCTGCAGAAACTTACTGGCAAATCAAAGTGGACAGGTAGCGCCCACCCCTCCATCTCGCTATGCCCCCGGGTCCCCGCCAGGATGCCCACCTCATGGGTGCCCCTCTCTCCCCAGCATCACCATGTACGGCCGCCCCATCGCCTGCCCCTACGGCTGCCAGAGCATCGTGGACAGCGGCACCTCGCTGGTGGCCGGACCCGCTGCCGGCATCAACAACATCCAATACGAAATCGGTGCTGGGGGGGCCAGGAACGGCTTGGTAAGTGCGAGGGGACAGGGCGGGATGGGTGGCGGGGTTGGTAGGAGGAGCGAGGGATCAAGCGCCCCAGCTCTGCTTCGGGTTGGGCACGCGCTTGCCACGGGAACGGTCGGGTCTGAGGGGTACGGCTCTTGCTTCCCCCAACCCCCACAGCACACGGTGAGCTGCAGCTTCATCAGCCTCCTGCCTGACATCGTCTTCATCATCAACGGCATCCAGTTCCCGCTGCCACCCCAGGCCTACATCCGCCAGGTAGGTCCACGTGCCAGGCCCGGCTGGATGCCGCTGTGCCACCCTCAACGCATGGGAGGACAGCCGCGCCGTCCTCCCCGATGGGGCGCTCGCCAGCCCTCACCGCCGCCTCCCGTCCCCACTAGCTGCGGGACGGCTCCTGCGCGAGCGGCTTCGAGGCCTTCGACTTCGACTCAGCAGCCGGCGAGCTCTGGATCCTCGGGGACGTCTTCCTGCGCCGCTACTACAGCGTCTTCGACAGGGCCAACGGCATGGCGGGGCTGGCGCCCGCGGCGTGAGCCTGCCGCCGCCGCCGCCGCCGCCGCCGCAGCAGTGCAATAAAGGCGCTGCCGACCCCGGTCCTCCCGCCGGCCTCGCTGGGGCCGTTGAGCGCAGGCAGGAAGAGGGGACGCAGGGCATAAATACCGGGGCGACTTTATTGATGCTGCACGGGGAGCCCGGGCCCAGGCCCACGTCTCGGCCGTCAGGAGGAGGAAGGCCAGCCTGCCCCCTTTGCCCACGACGGGGGCAAGGGCAGCCACTGAGGACCTGGGGGATGACGGTGCCGGTCTGGTGGCACGGGGCACCCAGCTCGGCATCGCCCCCATCTCCCCCCCTCCACCTCCTGCACCAGCCCAGCCAGGGGGGAGCGTTCAGGCCCCGTCCCGCCCCACGGCCACCCGCACGTCAGCACAGCACGAGGAGCTGGGGGGGGACCGCGGCTCCCAAAGTCCCCAGGGTCCGCGCACCCTCCGCCCCAGCGAGAGGGGCAACGGCCATGGCGTTGGAGCGGGGAGCAAGGACCCTCACCCTCCCTGTGCGCCGAGTGGGGACACCCACCCGCCCGCCCGCCCCACGGGGGCCTGTCCTGCAGGCCTCTTCCTCCTCCTCCTCCTCACGCTGCACCAGGCACGTGCAGCACCCGGCGCGCTAGGGAGCCGCACGCCCCCCGGGCTGCTCCCTGCTGGGTGGCGGCGCGGCCGAGGGGTCCGCATCCTCGGGAGGTCCCTGAGCCTCGGGGCTCGAGCCGGGAGCCGCAGGTCCGGGGACAGCAGCGGGCAGAAGGGGTGACAAGGGCCCCCCGCGGCGCTCCGGGGGGCTCGGCTCAGTCGGAGGGGGCTCCCCAGGCACCGTGCCGCCCGGAGAGGGGCCGTCGGCCGCTGCGTCGAGGGGCCGAGCGTCCAGAGGAGGCGGGCTGGCGCGGAGCAGAAGCTGGGCCAGGCGGCGCGGGGAGCCGGCGGACGGCAGGACGCTGGGACGCGGGGTGCCAGCAAGCAAGTCCTCACGGGACGGGGACGGGGACGGGGACGGGTCGCTGCTCTGCGGCAGGACCGGGGCATCTGCTGCTAAGGGAGAGAGACGCCTTCAGTTAGCACCTCACCTCCTCCCCCCCCCAGGCCCCTCTCCGACCCCAGCCCGGGGCCGGCGGGGCGCAGCTGCATCCCGCACGAAGCCTCAGCGGAGCGAAGGGCCCCGGGGCGCAGCCGGCACGGTCAGGTTGTGCGCGGCACTGCAGCGCCCATCCCGCTCGGAGCACCGTGACGGCAAGGGCGCAGCGGTCCCGCAGCCGAGCCGGACCCTGCCCCGGCACCCCGGGGCGTCTCCGGGCGTCCCCGTTACCTCGGCAGGGCGGGCAGCAGGCAGCCGGGAGCGCGGCAGGCTCCGCGCAGGACCGGGCGCACGGTCTCCTCTCGCAGCTCACCTCCCCGAACTGCGAGCGAGCGAGGGCAAAGGCGCGGGTGAGAGGGCTCCGCCGGCCCCCGCCCCACGCTCCCCTCCGCCACGGCGCCTGCCACGGCCCCGCTCACCCGGCATGTGCAGCGGGTGCAGGGCTCACGCTCGGGGCTGAAGGTCTGGCCGTTCGCCACTTTCCTGCCCTCGTAGTTGCAATCTGCGGAGAGCGAGGGCGAGGCGCGGCTCTCGCAGCAGCCGAGCGAGCGCCCTCGCGCCGGGCAGCGCCGCGGCGGGCGCCGAGCGCGCTCCTCCCGCCGTTGCCTGCATCCTGCAAGCAGCCTCTCCGGCTCGTCTCACGCGGCGCCGGGACAGCCCTGCCGCCCCGCCGGGCTGAGACGCGGGACCCGGCAATTGCCCGCGGCCTGGGGTGGCTCGGGGCTGCCGCTTTCTTACCATTACACACAGGGCAGCACTCCCCTTCCGGGTGGAACGGGTAGGTGCAGAAGATGGCACAGTCCACGGGCGAGCAGGCCACCGAGCCCAGCTGCAAGACACGGGAGGGACACGCGCAAAGGCTCTGCGTTAGCACGGACCAGGGCAGGCTGGGGCTCCCAGGCGGGGGAAAAGGGGGTAACTCCAAAACACCGAGTTTTTTCCTGCAGGGGAAGAAAAAATCGGGGCCCAGCCAAAGGGACGGGATCTGGAAGCGTCCGTTCTATGCATGCAAAACCAAGGCTTTCACCTCCGAACGCTCCCGCAGAAATCGGGCAGCAATTTGCGCGCTGACTCACGGACGTTGTTGCCCCACGCTTTCAGGCTCCGGCGGGCCAGGCTCCCCCCGCAAAACAGAGGCCAGAGCCGAGCCCCGTGCATCCGGGGAACAGCGCCCACCCTCAAAAGCCAGCCACCACCGACATTTTTGCTGCTGGTGGGGGGTCTGCCCCCAGAAGCAGCCCTCACCAGGCAGATGCAGCTTAGACAGGGGTCCAGGACGGACGGGAACGTCTCGTTGTTGTAGAAGATCCTTCCCATGTAGGTGCAGCCTGCGGGGAGGGGAGGGTGAGGTTACGCTCCCCGGCGGGGACCCGCGCCTGCTGGAGACCCCCCTCCGCCGAAGCACAGGCTCGCCGGCTCCGATCCTGCCCCCGGCTGGCAGTAGGTGCTCAGAGAAGGGACGGGGGCGTGCGGCCGGCACCTCTCCAGCACACACCCGCCGGCTCCCTCGGGCCCCGTCACCTGCCGAGCAGTCAGGACAGCACTGCCCGGGAATCCGGATGGGGTAGGGACACGTCTCCGCGCAGTCCGTCCGCTTGCAGCTCACGGAGCCGTTTGCCTGCGAGAGAGAGACGCACTTGACAGAAGCCGAGGGCCGGTGCCGCCTGTCCTGGCCCTGCTCTGCTCTGCTCCACCCCAGAGCTGGCTGCACCTCGGCGTCGGGTACAGCCCTCTCTGCCGGGATCCTTCCTTGAAGCTGCCGCGCTGGGAGCGCCGCTCTGCGACAAGGCGTACGCTTCGCCCACGGAGTTGCCGGACGGAGCAGGAAACGGCCAGGCTGCTGGCAGCGAGCATCCCGGGGATCCCAAGGGAAGGGCTACGTGTCCCGGGAGCCCAGACAGGAGGAGGGCAGCAGGTTCAGAGGAAGCAGCCGGAGAGGCGCTTTGCTTCGGTATCTAAACCACCTCTCTTCCCTTCCCGGACGCCTGCCCCCGCGGCCTCCCCGTGCCACACGGAGCCAGGGAGCCGCAGGGGCAGCGCAGGATGGGGACTGGCACCGGGAGCCATGCAGGGGGGCAGGGGCAGGTAGGAGGAGTGAAGCAGAGCAGGTTCTCATTCACCTGGCAGATGCATAACTCACAGGGATCGCCCGGAGACCAGATCTGTCCGACAGGAAACTCAACCCCGTTGTCATCCACAAAGCAACCTGGCGGGCAGAGAGGGATGGCGGAGAGGAGATTGGGGCGCGTGCAAGGTCACGCCGAGCCCTGCACCTTGCTAATGCATGCTCGCACGCGTGCATGCACGCCACCGGGCCCCCCCGTGTCCCGTCCCGCTTGGGCACGCGCGCGCAGCGCGGTACTTGCGCACGCATCCCGTCCGACGTCAGTTCCCCACGCGTTGCCTCTAAACCCCGCGCTGCCCCCAAACGCCCCGCCTGTCCCCATGCAACTCCCGCGTCCTGCTGTCCCCATGCAACTCCCGCGTCCTGCTCTCCCCCTGCCCTCAGGCGCCCCCCGGGCCCCCGCAGTGGCAGCTCACCTGAGGCGGGCGGGGGGTCCCGGCAGGCAAAGCAGCACTGCCCGGGGCCCAGGTGCCACTCGTGCTGAGGGCAGTCCAGCGCAGGGCAGGGGGCGAAGGAGCACTCCACCTCGCCGCTCTGAGGAGACGGGGACACATCACCTGCTGAGCCCGCAAGCCCAGCTGAGCCCTGCCTCCGGGGCCTTTGCTCCAGGGCAGGGGCCTGTCCGCTTCGCAGGACCCAGGGACGGGCCAGATCCCCCCCAGCAGCGTGGTGGGGGAGGGCAGGAAGCCCCGTGTCCAGGAGCATCCCCAGGAGACTACCAGACCCGCATCCTCCGCCCAGGACGCCCACGCCGGTGGGTACGGGAACCTACCTGGCAGACGCAGGTGGTGCAGTCATCCCCGTCCAGGCTGAACCGCGCTCCGTGCACGTACGTGCGGCCGTGAAAGTTGCATTTCGCTGGAGAGGAGAGAGGCGGCGAGGCCAGGGCTGGGATCAGCCAGGGACAGGGAGCAAAGCGTGGATCCTCAAGAGATCCCCTCCTTGGGAGGGCTGCGTCCCCTGGGCTTCCCTCCCACCCCGTGTGCGCCCAGGGGAGGGTATGTGCTGGGGGGCAGCGGGACCCACCTGGCTGGCAGGAGCAGCAGTCAGCCGTCGAGGCGCTGGGGCAGGGACCTGGAGAGCACTCCGGGGAGATGCAGGAGACGTTGCCGGCCTGAGGAGGAGGAGACAGCGTGGCAGCCAGGGCCGTTACTTCATGCAGGCTGGCAACGTGCCCCTTTCCCATGATGGGAGAACGATCCTATGCCAGCGATGGGGTCTGCACCAGCACCCCGCACATCCCAGCCCATCGCCGCGGAGGTGGCACAAGCTGGGAGCAGGACAAACCACAGCAGCCCAGCCTGGTGCATCCCAGCAGGTCCACGTGCAGCTTGAGGGGCCCGAGGTGAAAACCAGGAGAGGCGTGGGGTGTCAGCAAGGACAAGGGGGGGGGGGGCCATCCCCAGCCCCAGCCCCAGCCGCAGCCCCAGCGCGGTCTCACCCACCGCGCGGCTGGCGCGGACTCACCAGGCACAGGCAGACAGTGCAGTTCCCGTCCGGCAGGGAGAAGACGTCGCCCTCGGCCCGGGCCACCCCGTCGTGCAGGCAGCCTGGAAGCGAGGCCCGGGGGGGGCAGGTTACGGGGGGGGGGGTGGTAGCAGGCAGCGGGGGGGGGGCAGGCACGCGCGGGGAAGGCGGCTCACCTGCGCAGCTGGGGCAGCACTCGCCAAGCGGGGCAGGCAGCGGGTGGGAGCAGGCCACGGGGCAGCTCAGGGGCTCGCAGAGCACTCGCCCTCCCTGCGACGGCACGCAACGCAGCGGCTCAGCCGCGAGGCCAGGCGGCACGGCGCGGCGAGGCGGCAGGGCAGCCGGGGCGCTTACCCGGCAGGCGCAGCTCCGGCAGCCCGGCTCCGTCCAGCGGGCGCCGGGCTCGCGGGGGGCTCCCCGGTGCCAGCAGCGGGGCGCTGGCAGGGCAGGCGACGGCGCAGGGGTGCCGGGAGCTCCGTCCGTTCGCGGCGGCAGCGCGGCGGCTGGGGACGAGGGGGCGGCAGGGGAGGAAGGCGCCGGGGTGCCCGGAGCTGGGGCCGGCAGCTGGGGAGAGGGGGAGCCCCTGGGGAGCAGCGGGGGCCCCCCGGCGCCAGGAGGGAGCAGCAGGAGAGCGGGCGGGTGCTGCAGGGACTGCAGGATGGGGGACGGGGCCGGGATGGATTTGGGGAAGCCTGGGAAGGAAGAAGAGAGACGTCGCTTCGGAGGCAGCCGGCACCGCAGAGCCCGCTCTGCCCCCCGGCCGCGGCGCGGCGGTCACCTTCGCAGGACGCCCCGTCGCCGCTGAGACGGTACCCGGGGCGGCAGGAGCACAGGTAGCTGCCCGGCGTGTTGTGGCAGGCGTGCTGGCAGGCCCGCCTCTCTCCGGGCCGCCGGCACTCGTTGACGTCTGGGGGACACCGGGGACAGGTCAGGGAGGATGAGGGTCCCGGATGGACGGACGGATGGACGGACGGAGGGCCAGCCGCGTGGCTGCACTCACCCACGCACGAGTGCCTGTTGCCGTGGAGGTGGTAGCCGGGCCGGCAGGAGCAGCGGTAGCTGCCGACGCTGTTCTTGCAGCGGTGCTGGCACGGTGTCGCCAGGCACTCGTCCGTATCTGCCGGGCGGAGGGTCAGGAAGCGCCGGCGGCGGCGGCAGCGGCGGCAGGTCCCGCGGCCCAGCCTGGCCCGGCTCCGCACTCACCCTGGCAGCTGTGGCGGTCGGCGGAGAGCCGCATGCCGGGGCCGCACTCGCAGACGAAGCCGCCCTCGGTGTTGACGCAGGGCCCTTCGCAGGCGGCGCTCAGGCACTCGTCGATGTCTGGGGGCGAGAGGAAGGAGCTGGAGGCGGGGGGTGGGGGGGGTGAACGCCGATGCCGCCGCCGCTGCCGGCACTCCCGCCCTCGCTCACCGGTGCAGCGGACGCCGTTGGCCGTCTCCGCCATGGAGAAGCCGAGGGGGCAGACGCGGGCCACCTCCTGGCACCCGCCGTGGTTACAGGAGAGGTCGCAGCCGTACTCCCCGCACGCCCCGGGCGGCTCTGAAACGCAACCGAAAGGGTCCGCAGGGCATCCGCTCTCGCCGCCCCCCGGCCCCGGGATCCGTCGCGTAGCGGAGGCGCTGGGCTCGGGGCTGCTTCGGCCCCAGCTCTAACGCCGGACGCGGAGCACGGAGCCAAGCCCAGGTCCCGGGAAGCCCCGGCTTCCCAAAGGCAGGCCTCCATCCCCGCTTCCCGGGTGCCCCCGCGCACGCATGCACGCACGCCGCTCCGGGGCCCTGCCTGCGCCCTGCCTGCGCCCTGCCTGCACCCTGCCTGCACCCTGCCTGCTCCGAGAGCATCCTCAAACTCCGACCACCCTCCAGCCACTTCCCCCGGCAGGGGCAGCAACCGTCACAACAGGGAGAGACAAGGAGCAACCGGCCCCGCCAGAAACACCCGCTATCGCCATGCCGGGACGGGAGCCAGGAGTCCCGGTGCTCGCCGCCGCCACCACCACGGAGCCAGAGGCAGGCGGCTACCTGGGCAAGTGACGCCTTGCTCTCCATCCGGGCAAGAGCAGAGGTTGGGGGCGATGCACGAGCCGCCGCCGCAGCCGAAGGAGCAGAGCGCTGCGGAAAGGCNCGCCGCGAGGTGCCGGGGCACCCGTACTCACGCAGGGTGCACTGCCCGCTGCCCGGCGACAGCATCCACCCGGGGCAACATCCGCTGCCGAAGCCCGAGAAGCAGACGTGCGGCCCCGTGCGGCGCCTGAGCGAGGGAGGAGACGCTGAGGCCACCGCGCCCCCGGCTCCCGTCCCGGTCCCGGCTCCAGCGGGCACCGAAAGTCCGGGGGGAGGTCGGCGTATGGGGGCTCCCAGCCACCGGAGACCCCTCGGCCCCGGGAACGGCCATGAGGACCGGGGGGGACACACAGGAGCGGGCACCCGCGGACGCAGCCCGGGCCTCCCCATCCCGTGCAGCGGAGCGCGACAGGGATGCGCTGCGTAGGCAGGCGTGGGGGCGAACCGGCGGCCCCGAAACGAGGAGGGATGGGCAGAGAGGACTCGCGCCCCGGCGAGCCCAAAGCACGCAGCGGCGTCGGGGAAGCACTCGCGACGCAGGGGAGCGGCAAGGCTGAGAGGCTCGCGCTCCGCTTGCCACGGCCACCCCCGGACGGACGGACGGATGGAGGGGCGGATGGAGGGAGCCGAAGCTCGAGTCGGCGGCGCTCCCCAGGTGCAGCCGGGAGAGGGAGAAGGGAGAAGGGAGGAAGGAGGGGGGGGGGACCCGGCTACCTCTCCGCAGCAAAGCTGGCCGGCTTCTTCCTCCCCGGGTAAACCCTGCCCTGGCCGCCTGGGAGGAACAGGGACACACAGGCAGCCTGGAAGAGCAGCTCGACCAACATGACAGGCGGCGGCTGCAGCCCGCGGCACGCTCCCAGCGCCTGCCTTCCCGCCTGCCTTCCTCCTGCCTTGGCGGCACGGGCGCCTACCGCACGCTGGCCCTTGGCCCTGCTCCTCCTCCTCCTCCTCCTGCCTGCCGGGGCCGGGAAGCCGGGAACAATGCGGGGGGTGGAGGGAGGCGAGAGCAGCGAAGGGGGCCGCGGAGCGCCGCCGCCGCCGGGACCCGACTCTCCACCCACCCCGGCGCGCGTCCCCCCGCGCCCGGCGGGACCGGAGGAGCCCGGCGGCGCGGGCGAGAGCGGGCAACGGCGCGCGACGCCGCACGCGGGGGCTCGCGGAGATGCTCGCGCAAAGGCGCGCTTGCCTGCGAGCGCAGCCACGCGCGGGGCATCCCGGGTCGGCGCGGACGAGCCTCCGCTGACCCTCGCCGCCAGCGCCGTACGCCACAACGCGCGCGCGTGTCGGGTCCGTCCGCCCGCAGCAGCGCGGGGAGAGGAAGGATTCCCCGGGACAGCAGCCCTGTTGTTCGCAAGGGTTTGCGGGGGAAAGCAGCAAAAACATCCCCCTTCTCTCCTTTCCCACATCTGGCAAAGCTCCGGCCTGGCCTCTCCCAACCCCTCCTCCTCCTCCTGGCGGCACTGGGCCGCTTTCCCAGCCCTGCACAGGGACCCACCAAAGCGGAGCGTGCAGCAGAGAAAGGGGCCAAAGTGGAGCCGGGCCGGTGGGGAAGGGCACAGCGAGGCTCCGGTGCACCCCGGTACGTCGCCGCGGCACCGGGGGCGATGCCGGCAGCGAGAGGGGCACGGAGCTCCGCGCCGCACCGCGGAGGCTCAGGGTGCTACGGGGGCACCCGGAGCACGGCAGCGCCCTGCTCCGAGGCGCAGGAGCCCACCTCTCTGTCCTTCCCGGGCCAGGGGCTGAAGCGAAGGTCACAGATCGGTAATGATTTACACCAGGGAGCAAAGGGCTCACGCTGCCGGCCTCTATTTTAGCGCAGCGAGACAGGGCAAGCACCCGCAGCACCGCTGGAGAGAGGGAGCCACCCTCTGCCTGCAGATCTGCACCCGCCTGGGAGATTTCCTGGCAGGGAGCAGGACCCTGTTTTCCAGGGTTGCAGGCGTCACGGGAGCTGCCAGCCCAAAGCAGAGACAGGAGACGGCAGAGCCGGAGATGTGGGCGCTCTCCGCCCAGGGACCCCCCGATGCTGTTTGCACACCAGCGTTGCTGAAAACCCATTCACGTAGGGTTACGAGCATCGCGTTACCACCTGCAACACCATTTTGCTCAGTGACGACGCGTGCAGGAGACGGGTAAATTCGGGCCCTGCTGCTCTCCGCAGGCAGGTCTGGCAGGGGCGACGGAGGCTGTTTTGTTTCCCTAGGGGACCCTCTGCTTTTGGGTGCATGGTGAATGCCGAGGGAAAAGGACCAGACTCCGAACGAGAGGCTGAGGAACCGAGTTGCTCTCCGAAGGTGAACGCAGGGACCAAACCCAAGCTAACAAACCTGCCTGCTGGCAGAGAGTATGAGCACAAAATCCAGACTTGTTGCAAACGGTCACAGTCCACTTCTAAGCCTAAACACAGTCTCTACGAGCAGAGACACATCCAAATATAGCCTTCTCTATACAAATTCCTCAAAGAAACCAGGGCTTGCCTAAGAGTTAAGGCTCGCTAGCGGGAGCCTGACAGAGTTTTCGACACAAGCTCACGTTTCAGAAACGCTGTCCACCTCTTCGCCTGCTCTCCTCCGCGTGCAGGCAGGCACAGGCTGTTTTAAACGGCGTTCCTGCAGAAAGGGAAGACTCGGGGGGGAAAACCTATACCATTACACACCTCCCAAGGACACCCCAGGAACCGCCTTGCTGGCCCTGCTGGAAGGGTTCCTGTGCCTTTGCTGAATTTTTGGTGCCGGGCTAAAAGGCTCAGAGATTTAACAGCCATGCAGGGAAGGGGAACAACCTGTCCTCCTGGCCCATCTCACCAGCCACCCAAGCGTGCTCCCTCTTGGTGCCCGCTGGCCTTACTTGACCTGGCCACCAAGCCAGCTACGTCAGGGTCAGGACACTCAGGAAGGTAACTAGCGGTTCCCGGAGCAGTGACAGCGCGTGGCTTCGCATGGCAGGATCCGGCCCAGAGAGGGTGCAGGATCTGCGGGCTTCATCCGCCAGAGCACCCCCCGTGCCTGCTGCCAACAACACAGCAACTTCTGCGCCTGGGCTCCAGCGGTGACGGGGAATCCTCCTCTGCTCCTCCAGGCGGCCCAGGCCGTGCCACGTGCACGTCAGGAACGGTGGGGCTCACTGACGTTTTTAACCCAGAGGGTTAAAGATCAGGCTTGCGTACCTGGCAAGTCAGTGAGAGCAGGGATGATCTGGGCCAGCTCAGGCAGGGAGACTAGACGCGACCAGGGGCCCAGCACAATCCAAGATGCAGAAAACACCACGTGGAAGAGGGTAACTGACCTTGGGGACTCCTCTGTCACCCTTGTATGCATTTTGGCAACAACCCAACAACGAGCCAGGGTAGCCTATGTCCACAGCAGGAGGCAGTCCGCAGCTTGGGCAATTTACAACACAGACAAATGGAGGGAGACCAGAGGGATAATTATTAATCCGTATTTAAATGCAGAGAACTGAGGCCCGGTGGGGGTGAATAGCTCTCCCACGACCCCACACTGTGCTTGCGGAAAGCTTGTTTGCAGGTGTGTGGCAACAGACTGGAGGCCTGCAGAGCCAGGTGTACCCTCAGCGCAACCCCCCATTGCAAGGAGCAGCGGTCCAGGTCCTTGAGCCACAAGTTGCCAGAAGCAGAATTCAGCATGACGACCACCAGTTGATGCTTGAGTGAGACCAGCCTCAGACCCTGCATCTGCCAGCCTCAACCGTCAGCTGCATCCAGCCAATCTCAGCAGAAGCAAAAGACTCTGCAAGTCTACAGTAACAAGTATCTCGTGTTAAACCTTCGCGTGGGAAAACAGAGAGAGGGTGATCTGGTCTCACTTTCCTCCCAGCATGGGAGGAGGCAGAGAAGCAAAGAGGGCAAGGCTTCCCGTCAGCGGCACAGCTAGATTCAGTTCACGATTGCATGAAGCAAGAACACCAGTAACGAGCAGCCACAACAGAAGGAAGATGTGGCAACAAGAAGAGGCTGAAAGCAAGCCCCCATCGTGGAGCCCTGGCACCCCAGCCATATAGGAACGCATACTAAAAGCTGGAGCAGGCCTGAGCCTTGCAAGGAAATTGTGGGAAGGGCTAGGACTGAGTTAGAGAAGGGGTTTCTGGCTCCCATCCCTTTAGCTGCTGACTCTGACCACTGCCAGGGCCAAGACACCAGACTGAACGGAGCCAGAGTCTGACCCAATCTTGCCATTCCTGTGGTTCCTAACTCCAGGGCTATTTATACCCTGCCCACTGGACAAGGGACTGCTAGCAGAGCGGCTGAGCCGGATGGGCTGCCCTCTGGGCATTTGGGAAACACAGGAATCCTGTCCTGGACAGCATACTCCCCTATGGGCAAGGTGGCCACACGCAATCACAGCAGCCTGGGAGGGCTCTGGGAACAGAGCGTTACATCTGTAAAAATCCAGAAACTCCCTTTAAAATCATCTCTGCGATAACCTTGTCTCCAACCGTGTTAAACCACTGGCACACAGAGCAGACCTCCTTACAGCTCTCTGGTCACTGAGTGCTGTTTGCAAAGAATCTCTGTAAAAGAGAGAACAGAACATGCGCCTCCTTGTTCCCATGAATTTGGGAAGTACATGGGCACTGCTGGGTCACTACACCTCCTCCTCTCCTACCTTGGTGCAAGTGCCACCATGCAAGAAAGCTGGTCCCACAAGCTGCCGAGAAACACTGCTTGAGAGACAGCTATAAGGGAGAAACAACCAGAAAAGAGATTTGATTCTTCCAAAGGGACATACACAGTCAAAGACTCATTTGGATTCCTTGCTCCGAAATGCAAACTCCTCCCCTCGCTTTACCAGGGACACCCAACAACACTGCTGCCAAACCCGTCTGCACTAGGCAACACCAAGAGGCAAAATCAGAATTTCTTTCAAGTCAAAAAAAAGCCACAAAAAAGCATCTGGAAAACACACACACTCCCCTCAGCACCTGATGGATCCATCTGCCCATCTTCTGTCAGATCTACAGCTCCCGAACTGCTCCCACCGAAACCAAACTGGGGAAAACGTTTCAACATCAGAAATTCCTGCAGGAAACAACATCGGCTTGGGAAGAGGGGCTCCCTCGGTCAGGTCAAGGACACGGCTCCACCATGGCAGCACACAGAACAAGTATCACACCTAAAGACAAAACGAGGAGCAGAATGCCAGGAGACAGACTTTTCCTCGTGGACTACTTTATTTGGTAAAACTCAGAAACCAACAGCTGATTTTGCTTTCCAGAGCTTCCCTCCCTGAGCGAGGCACGAATCCTGCAGAGAGAGAGAAGCATGCTCTGCCCTCTCAGCTTTGTTACCCAGATGTAGAGGCATCCTCCCCCGCTGCCCCACACTTCTTACCAGCCCCAGAGATGACTCCTTCCAGCCCTCACCTGCACCACAGAGGCAGCTTTGCTTCTTCCAAAAAACACAACAAATCAAAAAGAATCAAAAATGAAACAGAAAGCAAAAAAAAAAAAAAAACCAAAAAAAAAAAACAAAACAAAACTAAAGACGACAGTGAAGAGCGAATCCAGGCAAGGGCACCCCATCAGCCAAGCGCTACCAGTTACCCAACAAGAGCAACCAGCGAAGACCAGTTCTGGGTCAGCAGCCGAGGTCCGCAGGATCGGTGAATCCCAGCAGGCAGTGACATGGTGCCCGACCAACAACACCCCCCAAAATCTCTAACAAGCTGGCTCCCATTCAGAGACTCCTTCCCCCACCTCCCCTTGGGCAAGGACCACCGCCTCTGGTGTTTAGTGTAGCTGGCCAGGGGTCTCCCAGCTGCAGGCGGGAAAAAAGACTCCCTTGCTCTACACGGAGGAAGGTGCTAGGGAATGACCCTGAATCCTGCTAATGGATCCGGGTCAGCTCCTCCACAATCTTTATCAGGTCATCTACGGTGGCCTCCCTCTTCATGCCGCTGCCGTCATCAATCTGCAACAAGAGAAAAGGCATCAGAGTATGGGGACATCAGGAGATGCAGTGGGGAGAGGAACACTCCCAAACCATCGCCTCATGGTAGGACACACATTTAGGATTTACTAGAGCCAGGATTTCTGAGCAGGTTCTCTGCTGCTAACTTGGAAGGGCTCAAGCCCATATCAGCCCATACCCATCTCACCTGCAGGTTTGCCACCACCTCCTGCATCTTGGGCCTGCTGATGTCCAAGAAACTTTCAATCAAGTCACCATCAATGAACCCCGTAGCTGGTTCCGTCTTGCGTTCAGTGTGAAATGATCTCCAGGTGCCAGAGTCAAGGAGCTAAATCCATGTAGAATAACACCAGCCCCAGACTATGTCCAAAAAAGCCCCACTGGACACACACAGCAGCTGCCCAAGACACACAGACAATGTTGCATCAAACAGGATCACAGAATTTGTGCTACATTTTATCAGGCTATTTTATGCACCCAGTAAGGTCTTGGGGACTTTATCTTACTGCATGTATAAACTGTCTCGAGCACAATCAGCTCCTGTGATTGACAGGTACCCAAAGAAGAGCTGCAGTACCACAAAGCGAGCTTCACCTCAAACCTGGTAAGGTACACTTCTCTGTGACAGGCACCTTCCCTCAAGGATGAGCACAAAGCCCTAATCGTGCAGCAAACACGCTACTGCCCGCTCCAGCTGATGTGCCTTCACCCCAGAATGTCTCCAACAGAGCAGAGAGAAACCTCCAAACACTTCCCCCCCCCCCCCCCCCCCCCCCCCCCCCCCCCCCCCCCCCCCCCCCCCCCCCCCCCCCCCCCCCCCCCCCCCCCCCAGCTCTGCTCCTGGCTCAGGTCCGATTCACAAGCCAGCCTCCCGGCGTTCACTACCACCATGGGCTCCTGGCTGAGCCACAGAAGGATATAAAGAGTGCTCGATCTTGCCCACGCTCTTGATGACTTTATTGAGCCTGTTCTGCATGTCCAGCAGGAGGTTGTACCAGCTCTCCGACAGCGAGGTCACCAGTCCTGCAGAGAGCAAGATGGTGACAAGGGGTCAGGGCTCATCCCAGGGACCCTAAAGCCACACTGCTGCAGCTCCCAGCAGGCATGGATAAGCAAGCTGCTGAGACTGGAGCTGCAGTGGAAGCTGATGCCTGGGAGGGTTAGGACAAGAAAGAAGTTTCAAGGAAAGGCAGAGCAATTTCCTTTCCTGGAGGTTCTCCAGAGAGAAAAGTAGCTTTTCAAGGGGAGCAAGAGCATGAAAGCATTTCTGCATTCAGAAAGGCAGATGCAGCAGAGGCAGGGGTGCGGGGCAATTCCTTGTCTGTGAGCACTCATGGCACATCACAGTGTGCTCTCTGGAAAGGCCCTATGGCACATCACAGAATGTTACTAGACTGGAGAACAGAGAAGAAAGGAGACAGGAGCCAACCCCAGCCCAGGTCTCAGCAGCAGGGAAGGGGACCGGTTACCCTCCCGCTAGGGCTGGGTCACCCTGACCCTTACCAATCATGCCGTTGACTGTGCCGAAGAGAACTGAGCCCTGCGTCGGTGTAGACGTCTCACCCAGGTTCTGCATGACCAGAGACCCATGGCAGAAAACGTTGACAAATTCTCCCAGATGGGACAGCCCCACCTCTTGCAAGTGCTGGCGCTCTTCATCGGTTGTGGCAGCACTGAAATCCAGAGCAGCCTGCTCAGTCTGTGCCAGGGGTGAAAGGCAAGCTCCCCCGCTCCCATCTCGCTGCTCCTCAGAGCCAAGCATGCTTCTCCCCGCTTTCCCTCCTGCCTATCTGACATACACACCTCTGCAGCTGTAATATGGAGACCAGAAGGCCCTATCGCCCTGTCCCTTCTATCACACACTGCCACATCCCCCTCCTTACAGCCAGCTCACCTGTCCTTCTGGCATACAAACAGGTTAAAGGCGTTCTCTGCTCCCAAGAAGTTGTCATCGTCCAAGATCTCTACAGCACTCATCCAGTTTGGATTGAAGTCCCGAGCAATCTGAAAGGGGACAAGATGTACCAAGGAGAGGCAGTGTGCACAGATTGGCCCTGCCCTGTTATCCAACACCCTCATCCCACCCAACACCAACATCTGGGAGCAAGGCAAGACCCAGTCCATCCCTCTTAGCTAGACGAAGAAGCTGAGTGAAAGGCACAAACTGCCTTCTGGAGATAGCCTCCAGCCTGAGCAGCGCTCAGGGAATGCCATGGGATTATCTGGGAGAGCGTAGACCAACCTGTGGAAAGTCATGCCCAGAACCATTCTAACAATTTCAGTGCACAGACAGTCCTGGTGCCTGGTACATTCCCCAGCTACGCTGCATTTGCTGGCAGAGTCGCAGCAACAATCTCACTAAGCTATCCCAGCTGCACAGCAGGCAGTCCAGATGGCAACACCCTGCTCCCAGCAGGCACCACGCATGCCTCCAAAGCCTGTTCTTCTTAAGGCTGCTGCCATACAGCCCAGTTCCCCCACAGCCTGGGGATCTGTCTCTCCAGGGACCGCAGGGATCTGTTTAAAACCATGTCCAGGTGATTATGTTCTCACAAAGCCCTACATCCTTGCTCGTCTTCAAAGGGGCAGCAAGGCAGGGTGAGCCAGGCTACCTTCTTTTATCACCTTAAGCAGTTTCCCCTGCCCAGAGCTGCTTGGAATAGGCAGTGCAGGCTCCCAGCACCCTTTCGACCAAGGCTATCCAAAGAGCATTGGTACCTCCTCAAAGTTTCCTTCCATGGGCTTGTACGCAAGGAGCAGGACAGACCGCATCAGATCTCCTACAAGGATGAAGTCTCCCTTGGTCTTCAAGTAAAGCGCCATGATGTTATTGTAATGGTTGCACTCTGTGCGCAGCTCTTTCTCAGCTGTCCACTCATACAGGCGCACCTGAAGCGAGGAACATGGCTCTGAGCAAACACAGACACACACACACCAGCCAGAACATACTCCGCAACAGAGAACAGGGACCCTGCTGACATTCCCATGGCTGGAACAGTCTCCAGCTCCAAATACATGCTGCTAAAGCAATTCAGGGTCTTACAAGAGCCCTACCGTGCTGTTGATGCTGGCTAACAGCTTCCCATTGAACTCCACCATGGAATACACAGCCCCTTTCACCTCCTTCTCTGCCAGGCTCTGCAGCTTCCCTGAAATAAACCAACAGACCGTCCGGTTACTCGCCCTGCACTCCCAGGGGTCGCAAGCCCAGGGAGTTCTCAGACAAGCTGCTCTGCACAAAACTGCTCTCCCCAGAGACTCTCCGTTTCTTAGAGGATCTGTGGGCAAGTAACGCAGTAATGATATGAGAGCAGGGGCAGAAATACAGAAAGCAAATTCCAGAATCCAGTTCTCATGAGGCATTCCTGGGCTTCTCTGGGAGATGGGGAAAAAACGGGAACATGCCGTGATGGCTTGGCCTGCAGCAGAATGAAAGCCACTGCAGATCCTGTCTATGGGCAGCTGACAGCAGGCCCCTCAGCAAAATACATCCCAGCCTGCTACTGAGATTTGTGAGCTCTCTCAGGCCTGAGAAGCTCAACTCCGATATCCCTCAAGCAGCAGGGCTTAGCCATGTGAGAACACCTTGCTCTTACCGTCAGAATAGTGGAAGACAACAATGCGGCCCTGTTTGGGCTCTGCCTCCTCAGGATACACCATGGCAGTGCCCACAATGAAGTAGGTGTTTGGATCTTTGCCAAGCTTGCAGGAGACCAGGCTAAGGGCGTATTCATTTTGCAGAAACTGGTGAGCATGAAGCACTGCAAAGAGAGAAAGGCAGAAACAGCTGGGTCCCAGCAGGCAGCACCTCCACGTATGGCTAGAGCGGCCTGCCTAGGGACAGCTAAAAGCTTAAAGACATGTCCAAGCTACAGAGTCAGTGGCTGCCTGGAGGTCCCCTCACCTATTCCACCCCACACACGCCTTACGCCATCAGATAAAATAAACCACTGTGCCTTAAACCTGTGCCCTTCCTCAGCCCTAAGGCTGCCATTTCTTCAGGAAAAACGCTTTGACTGAAGGAACTGTGCAAGATCACAGGTCTCGGCCACAAGCTGATGGACTCGCTCTGGAGAAAACTGGACAAGGGTGCAAGCAGCATTTGAAGCTGGTACCTTCAAAAGTATGCTGATCTATAATGAGCAGGTTGTGCACCTCCACCTCCTCTCCAAAGGATGTCTCGTGTGGTGCCGTGCTGCTGGAGAACAGCTTGCTGGTGCTCACGCTGCTGGATAGGGCCTAGGACACAAAACGATCAGTCACATCCTCACACCACTTAGCATGTCCACACACTACTCCACACAGGCTGAGACAACAGAGGAACAGAAGGATGAACAGGAGAGAAGGCAAGGCAAGGAGCTCCCGGAGCCTGAGTAAGGGGACACACTCCCTGCACCGGTAGAGATGTATGACACGCACAGCAGAGAAATCTGAACGAAGAGGTACCAAATCCAGCCCTTCGTTTCATGAGGTAGCGCTGCCGAGCGACAGCATTAGTAGAAGAGTTTACACAGTGTTGAGGCTTCCACCACAGCTACTGCCTGAAGGGAACTCGTGCCTGCATCCCTGGGAAAAGGAAACAACTTGAAACTGAACAAAAGCCTGTACTGGAGACTGAAGGAGCAGCACCCAAAGAAACAAAGGTGATCAGACGGAGAACAGCGAACATGCTGAGCCTGCCAGAGAGCAGCACAGAGAGATCTTACCACCCTATCTCCTCCCAGGCTGCCACAAGGAGAGCATGTATTCAGAGCTTTGGAAGAGAAGATTGCCAAGGAAAATCTGCATCATCGTTTGGCTTGAGGAGACATGGAACCACAGCCCAGAGCTCAGGCACGATCTAACAGCTCCCTCTCACCTGCGTGCTGGCGCTGGGTCTGAGTGCAGTGGTACCCCCACTGGCATCCTGCACCTCGATACGACTCGAGAGCACACCAAAACACTGTGACACCTCTTGGTAGCAGATCTTCCTGCAAGACAAACAGAGCTGTGTGAGAACCAGGACAAGCCACTCCAGGGAGAGCACTGAGGCTCAGGGGATAACAGGGATAGAGCCGCTCACTTCCCCAGACTGCGTCTCAGGTCTAGCCACAAATTCGGTCAGTGTTCTGAGCCCGCAACAGGAATGCTGACTGCATAGCTTGCCTCAGTCCCTGGGGAAGTCTCCCTCCAACCTCTTCCCATGCACCACAGCATGGGCCTGCAAGCCAGACTCCCTCCTGCTGCTCACCTGGGTGATTCATAGAGGGGAACTGTGCGGATGTGCAGCTTCTGGATCTCATCAATAGTGCCGATTGTCAGGGTGCTGTTATTGGCCAATGCCAGGCTGTACAGGAGGGAAACGATGAGCAATGGGGCTTGTAAAGCAGGTGGCACAGACAAGAACCTCCCTCTTTCCCCTCCCAAAACCGCTGACTCCAGGATCCCCTTCCGATGTTGCAAGGATGTAAACAGGGTAGCTAGATCAGCACAGCTTTAAGGTCTACCAGTGCACAGAGGAGAAGGACAGATGTTTACAGGACAGGAATGTGTGCAGGTGTCTTCTCATGGGAGACCCACCAAGCAGCACAAAGGACTGATCAGTGCCCTAGGAGAATCTAGGGCCTGGATCACTGTATTTTGTGAGCATGATTATGAAAAAGGCTCTCCCTCCCATTTCACACAGCTGAGGGCCAGTGTCGGGTGTACAGCTCCTCTGGACATGATAAAATGGGCCTGCTGGGCCGAGCCGATAACAGTGCAAATCACTATCCGTGTCACCCTTCACCAAGCTTGTGCCAGTGCAAAATCCAAATCTCCCCCAGCTGGATCACAAAAGGCAAAGTGCACACTCACCTGTCAGGATACCCATCCGAGTTGAGGGGACACATGTAGTTCACCTCCTTAAGGTTGACATTGGAGAAGACCAGCTTGTGGTTACTGCTGTAGATCACGGTGGGGCGGTCAGAGCAGGCAAACACATTGGTCGTGGACAAAGAACGAAAAGTCCTCAGGACAGTGGGCTGCGTCCCAAGGGTCACCTTCTTCCGGTCACTCAGCAAACCTGCAGAGAAAGGGCACCAGTGTTGGGAGCTACCCCAACGGAGCTTTCAGGAGCATGATGGCAGAACAGAATACGGCTGTGACATGCTGGGAAGAAAGGCCCAGCAGAAATGAGCATGAGTAAACGCATCCTGCTGTCAGCAAAGGGCAACAAAGGGCTAGATGTAAGCATCAACCCCCTGTGGGACAGCTCCTTTCTCCATAGGATCCCCTAGAGAAAGGATCCACCAAATTACTGTGCCTGTGCTCAGTCCCATCTGAGCACAACTCCATCAGGGTGGGAGAAAAGGGTTTTCAGAACTTACAGGAAAAGAAAGAGATTTCCAGAAGGAAGGGAAAAGAGCAACAAGGAAGTAAGAAGGCATGAGCCCAGCCACCTTCCCCAACAACCCACTTGGTGTGAGCCCAGTAGTCACCTGTCTCAAGGCTGAGCCCAAAGTAGAAGAGAGCCCCATCCCCCAGGGCACACAGAAGATAATGGCTGCTCTCAAAGGTTGTCATCAGGATGGAACGAGGGATGATTTCTGCAGGGAGCAGTAGAAAAGAAGGCTGATGTCACTCATGGCTGAATCAGGTCAGTCACCACTGCCACCACCTGGCAGCCCCAGGAGAGCCCTACCTCCTCCCAGCATCTCTTTGTGCAGCAGCTCAAATGAAGGCAGCTTTAGGATGCGGGCAGAGATATCAGTCCAGAGCCCGATAGCACACAGCGGGGACATGCCGTTACTGTCCCCCAAAGGGGTGATGTCCAGGCAGGCAACTTCATGCTCCATTTCTGTGCAGCTGGCAGGAAGGAGGAAGCAGAGGTATCAATTTGGAGCCCAAAGAGAGACAGCGGAGGTTCTGACCCCTCAGGCCAGGAGAGACTTGTACCCACCTGATCTGCCTGAGCTCCTGGGGTCTGATCTCCAGGTAATACAGGGCTCGTCCCACAGCCACCACCACCTGGTTACTGTTGCAGGAAGCCACACTGATGTTCTTCCCATTGGGCTCTTTCCACTCACTCACCAGAGCTTTGGGCTCCTGACTGACCAGTCTCACAGAGGCAGAGGTGATCTGCAAAGAGAGAACACATCTTTCTTCAGAGCCAGGACAACGGCACCCTTCTGACAGGGAAGCACTGCAGACCCTGCCCCAGATGAGCAACACAGACCTAGGTTACCCCCACGGTCAAGAAGGGCTATGGGATCACCACACGAGAGACGTCTCTCCCTGCTTCTCCAGCACAGGCATTACCTGAATCAATTGCTGATGGGCCACATTGCCACAAAAGAAAGTCTGCTGATCATCCACAAACCCTGTCAGCTCTGTCTCTTCCACTTCCTCTCCGTTTAACATAAGAACCCTGAAAGGGAAAGGGTTATACTGTTATATCACACTCAAACATGCAGCCCAGAGCCTGGCTCAGTGTTAAGCCCATCTTACCTGGTCTGGCCAACAAAGGACAGCACCAATGTATTGTCTGTCTCACGATGAGAGTCTGACCTCAGGGGCCACAGGCCTGCAACAAAGAGAGAAGCCATATTTGCTCACAGGGAAAATTCCAAAAGCTGATGGGTGGCAAGTCCCCTGCCCCAGACCCCAACCTCAGCCTGCACAGAAGACATGTCCCCACTGTGCCCTCTCAGGCTGCAGGTTGTATTTGACAGCACCGAAATGCAGAATAGCCCACGCACCTTTAATTCCTGGCAAGTCAATGCTGGCATGCTCATGAATCCCAATGCCATTCCGGATGATCCGCAGCGAACCCTCTTTAAATGCACCCGAGCAGGTGACCAGCTGGAGGAAAAGCAGATGCTCTTTACCAACCATAGCTGGGAAGCTTTCTCACTCCTCCTTGTAGTGATGGGCTCAGTGGAAGATGGGGCCCCCATCTACTCTATTTCTCAGAGGAAATTCTTTGGCTGCTGATCCTTCCCCACCCCCAGAAGGACAAACCCTTCCTTGTGAAGGAGGGTCTCCAAAAAGCAGCCTTTCCACTCATACCACTCTTCAGCGGAAGACCTCAAAGCTTCCCCTGCATCTGGATAAGACTTTGAGCTTCTCTGATGAACAGATCATAGTTTCTTCCTTCCACGGACACCCTGCTGCATAGACTTGGCTGGCCCAGACCTTCCCAACGCTAAGAAAGGCAAGGCAGAACCAACATTACCTGCCCTTGGCCTTGTCTTTCCAGGTCTACCACACACATGTCGACGATGGGACCAAGGTTGGTGAAGGTCTCCATAGCCACTACGTAGGAGCCCTGTTCATTGCTGTCCACATTGAGCTACAAACAAACACAATTACAGGTTTCCAAAAAGATAGGGGAAGCAAGTGGCAAAGGGTACAGGGAAAGAAAGGAAAGTTTCTCCCTATCCGAGCACACCTCTCTGGGCCCAGATGAAAGTAAAGATGTACAAAATCCTGTCTGAACATGCAACTAAGCCAGGAGAAGGCTGCCACTTACCTTCACAAGCTGGGAATCCCCAAGCCGAGAGCCAACAAACACAACACCGTTGTCCAGGTAGGTCAAACACTCTGCAATAGATGTCTGGGAATTGAGAAGATGCAGATGAAGCAGCTAGCATGAAAAGGACCCTGCCATGCCTCCCAAGCACCACTTCTGAACTGCAGCCCAACAGGAAGCCCCTGGGGACGAGAGGGTAATTTAATCCCCTTATAGAATCCACGCAGTTCAGACTTCTTCCAGGGATGGAGCGCAAGCACCAGACACAATGAAAACCCAGGAAGATGGTGGACACATTCAAGTGCCCAAATAGGGATTTCCTCAGCCCAACTGAAACTTCAGAGCTCAGAGATGTGACAGCCAGAGAGTGTGAAACATTATCCCACCCCCAGGCTCCCAGAGAGATGCCGTTCTTGCCACTCAACCCTCCATGGAGCATTTCAAGCTTGCAGAGCCTCTGAGCCCCTCAACTGAGAGGGAGCATGCACAGCATGCATGATATGGCAGCAAGGGGAAGAGCGCTACCTCTCCAAGCAGTTCCACACGCAGGTCCTTCAAAGTGACAGTGCCATCCATCTGTTCCTCCTTCTCCAGGAGCAGCATGAAGAGACGTCCCTCCATGTCCCCCAGCAAGTATCGGGACCCATTGGGATCCACACGATTGTGGCACACAATTGTACTTTGCTGCACTCCGAGGAGGAGGGAAGAAGGTGTTGTTAGGAACCCATCAAAGCAACCACAAATGCACATCTAGCAAGGACTACCTCCGTACACACCAGAAGAAAACAAACACATCCACAATGCACCAGCTGCTAGGTACATCTTCAGCATAGTCTCATGCCAAGGCAGTCTTTCTGCTCAGCAGGAGATGGCTGGATTCTTCCCTCAATAAACCATATCAGTGAACACATCCAGAATCTGTGGTCAAACTGCCTCACTAATGCTGGTTTTCCACAGATGAACAGCATGAATTCTATTTGGGACCTACAGAGCTCCAGAGAGCTCCAAACCTGCTGCTTTTCTGGACAAAACCTCTACAAATGTTTTGTTCTGTGTGGTGGACACTGCCTGGCCTCCTGTCAACATATTTGGTTTTGGCTTAGAAATCCTGATCTTGCAGGTCTTTATTGAACGCAAACATCCCATTGACTTCAAGCACAGATGTGCACACACTCGGTTTGCAGGCCAAAGCCCAGATCTGTATGTCAGCAAAGCGCAGACAACTTGTTCTGTCTGCTCCAATGTAACAAACTCTCCAGCACAGACCAGTAGTGGTCTGAGCAAGCAATATCGGTATTTCTTTACCTGAGATCTACAGCTCTTTTCTAGCCCATCATTATTTCCAGCTTAAAAGGATCTTTTGATCACAGCTCAGGTCCTCCTTCAGACTAGAACAGCACCTCAGCAATGCCATTTGTGCTTCCTGTACCATTCAAATATGGGAACTGGCTCATCCTTCTGACAAAAAAACACAGGCTCAAGTTCTGTCACAAACTCTGTAAGTCTTTTTTGCTTTGAACAAGTGCCCCAATCATACACCAGCGGACTCAGTCTCCAAGGGGCTCATTCATACCTTTCGCTGCCTGAACTACAACCCTACTCTGGCCTGGACCAATGCCCAAACCACTAATTGCCTCCTAATTAACCCCTTTCTCTGGGGCCCAACCAAGATTTGAGCTTTACTGCATTATCTCCAAATACTCCACAGACAGCAGGGCACATTCCCAGCCACACACCGCAGTGCAAGCACACACTGCCATCAACACAAGGATCACATATATCCCTCAGGCCCCCCAAAATACAGACCAGGCATTGTCCAAGACACCCATTCACCAAAACTCTGGGCTGCTCCATGGGAGTAAGTGGCCTTATTAGACTACATCTGAGGACAAGAGTAGTTTAAGTTCCGGAATGCAAGTGGCCTGATACCCTCCCAGTACTCAGAGACACACCTGGGAATGGAGGAATTGCACAGGACACATTTCTAGAGACCAGCATTCACTCACCTTGATGATGGGTGGAGCTATAGCTAGATATTTGTCTCCGTTGTGATAGGTGATGGACTCCTGCCCAATGATGATTGCTCCTCCAAAAGGCTCTGGCACTGCGCAGGGGAAAAGACAAACGTCTTATTAGAGAACCTGTGCAACAAGACTGAGGCATTAATCCTCAAGGATGAAACAGGAGGGAAGATCTACAAAGAAGGACCAACCTGCAATGACCATGGAGGCTTCAGCCTCTACATTCTCCTGCTTCCAAGGACCTTTGTTAAACTCCTTTTCTCGCAGGGAGACCTCATATGTCTTGACGTGGCGACCCTGAGGGTCCTGAAAGAGAAACCACAAATGACAATGCAACAGGCACACGCAGACACGAGCGTGAGCCTGACAAGAGCCTCGTGTGCACAACATAAAGGGACTCTGGAAACATAACCGACTAGCAATCGCAAAGCAAGGACATGATGCCTTGTCTCCTGCAATAACGCCGTCACCTAGTGACCACAGAGCTGCTGAGGATTTCCATCCTGCTCGCTTCCTCAGACTCCATCAAACTGTATGCGTGTCTACACACACAAACACTAATGAACACATTTTCCCTAATGTTATCCGCACACAGAACACCCTTTACACGGGTGTGTGTGCCAAAGAACACTTGAAATAATTTCTGTGTTTTTATATCCACAACTGATTCTCTGGGATTTGTATTTATCCGACACACAGCTCTCTACAAAGTCAGGTATGAGTGCCACTGTACAAAGTCACCACCATCACCAGCTCCAGTAAGGAGTTTTGGAATTCAGTTCTACTGCAACAGCGCAGGTGCCAGAGCAGCTGAGCTCCCAACTTGATTCTACTCAGGCTTTTTAGCCCAAGTTTCCTAAGCAAGCATATAATCTGCTTGCTAAACAATTCCCGGACTGCTCTGTCATTCCAGTAATTCCTGCCCTGGTGGGCAATTTCAGCCAAACCTGACAAAATACAGAGGTCTCAGATGTAGTGAGTCCATACAGGCTTCACCGAAATAAGTGGTGGGTGGAAGAGAGGCACCCAAATCAGTGTCCCATCGTGGTAAAGGTTGTCTATGCTAACAGACAGTTGGGAATCCATGTCAGAAAAAGATGTACAAGTGTTGTCCAAAGCACAGAGAAAGCTTTGATTGGAACCCACTGGCCTATTTCATGTCTAATAAGCTAACACAGGCTCTAAGCCACAGGCAACTAGGTTTCCTTGGTCATGTTGCTCACAGAACTACTTAGAAAGAACCTTTCATCTTTTTATTCATTATGTCTCACTATTTTCCAGATCAAATCTACAAAAATAAGTAACAAAAATAATAATAAAAATAATTTTTCTTCCTCCCCGGAGCTGCCAGCTTTATAAACAAACACTCAAAGGAAATCTGAGTACCTCCCAGTTTACACTCAGACTCTGCAGCTTAGCAAACACCCTCACTCATGATGCTAGAGGCGTGTGCTGGAGAGGGCTAGCAGTGCAGCACCGGGGGAAGCAAAGTGCAGTACTAGGTAACAGAGAAGGGGAAGCTAGAAGAAAAGCGAAGAGAGATACGCACGGGGAATAAAGAGAAAAGGAATTAGCACAAAGAGAGCACATTCAGTCTGTTTTAAAGCTGAAACACAGCTTTAGAATGGCAAAAGAGTAATTAATGCAACTTTGGCATTTCTGGACCTTTTTACTCCCCACAACAGCATTTCTCAAATCTTTTTCATGAACTTGTTCATATTTGTGGTGTCTTCCTCTGGTTTCAAAAATACAAAAAACATCTCAGACATTCACTGCTATTCTACTCGGTCCAAATCCTGTGATCATGATTAATAAATTGAGAAAGAATTAGACATAGAGAAGAAGCTTGGAAACTTTCCCCTCTCCGCACACACACGCAAGTCAGACACACAGGGACCAAAACAAATCGAGTGTTTTATGTAAGCCCTAATGAGTCAGACAGAACTTGCATCTCGCTCTTGCTGCAAGGGTAAAATTTGTATGAAGAGTCTGTTAACATGGAGAAAACCATTAATTTACTCCTTATTCTTACAATGTCTGTTTATAACAAACGAACCATTAACGGATTAATCTGTAATACAAAAATGTCAGATCCCTCGAGATAATACCCTGTTTTACTCACCAACTACAGGAGATGACGAAGTTCCTTGTTTACAATGCTCTTGAGGACTGAGTGGAAACCTGGCACTCCTGCCCAAACTGACACCGACTTCAAGAATTTGGCCAGATCTCTCTCTACCTCAGTTTCCCTGCTACACAACAGCAGCTGACTAACCGAACTCACAGGTACGCTTGGCACTTTACAGAGCAATAAACACCACTGCTGGGCTTCCTAGCTTTGCTGAAGTGACAACCTGAAGCGAGTCACAACCTGAAACAGTATCACCAGCCTCTTCTACTACACATTTCTACAGAGCAAAGACTGGCTAAGAGTCTTCCCTTCTGATACTAGGTTTCAAATTCAGTGTGGCTGCATGGAAATAAATTGATCCCCAGATACACTCCACATTCAGACAGAAATAAGACCGGCAAGTATTCTGAAATCATGTACAACGAAGGCTCTCTAGGTGAGACTCCACTCTCTGTTGCAGAAGGGATCATGAGTCCCTTCTCTCTTAAATAAAAAAAAAAAAGAATGGCAGTATGTTTTGAAAGAAAACAGGGCTTGCTCCTACCTATTAGCAATAGCTGAAAGACCTTCGCTTTTTCAGGTGGTGTTTCTTAATTAACCCCCTCCCTGCGTTCTTCCTTTGTCTGCAGTGTTAAATCACTGTGCAGGTCTCGATGAAGTGGGCAGGACTCGACGGCTGGGCTAGTTTACCAGCAAGGCTGAAAAGAGCGTGCTGAAACTTCCCGATTTGTTCAAACGATAAGTGAGAGCACCAGCTAACCACCGGGGCAGGGGAAGAGCGCTGCCTTGACACAGGGGATCTGGGCAGCCCTTCCAACTCCTAGCACATGCGAATTCAACAGTAAAGGCGGTTTCAGTAGCACCCACCTCTCTCAAAAGTGTCCCCAGCAGAGACTTTGAAAACAGAAACAGAAGAATCAAGGTACTGCTACCACGTGGCTCATAGTGGCTAGGTCATACCGTGAGAGCTAAGAAAGCCACTAGATCAAAGCTGAACTAAATTCACACCAGATCCTGTGCAGTCACCAAGCGACAGTAACTTTCGGTTAGGCCCAGGCTAGACCTGACTTTGACAAAGCAAAGAAGATCCCTTGTCTCGTCAGCACAGCAAAGGCTCTTTGTTTCAAAGTAAGTATTTAGAGATAGGCCTATAAACATTACCTCTGTGAGAATCCAGGCAATAGGAGAGATTATGCCGCCTTCTTCACATCCCTGCAGTGGCCTCCCATCTACCACCAAACAAGCCATACCGCCTTTTTTAGGGACAAGATTCAAGTATCACAGCAGTGCCTACAGGAAACAACCTACTCGGACCCTAATTTACCTGCTCAGCACTTGCTGAAAAGACCTATACATTCCTCCTAACTCTTTAATAAGAAATGGTCCCATCTGAAGCATCAGCTATACAGCTCTCCTGTGAGAGAGTGTTTCCTCCCGTCTCCCAGAAACGGAAGAAATCAGCGAGGAACGTGGACTTTCCTCAGCTACAAAATGAATCTGCAGGAGTCAGGGCTCTGTCTTTTGCTCTGCCCACTGGACCACAACACTGCTTTCTGCGGGCTCCATGACACTAACTGTTCCAATCCTTCTAGAAGACCTTTAGAGACCTTGACTCATGGCATATCAGTCCAGCAATTTCCAGCATCCTCTGCTTGAGTCACCAATCACGAACAGGGTACCTGGTAGACGAAGCAGATGGTCGGAGCCTGACAACCATAGAGAAATTTCACATCGATGACTTGGAGCTCTTCCAGGCGGATGTTAAAAGCCTTTAACTCCTTGTTCTCCCGGTCCAGAGGGATGACCTTGAAGAGGCCGTCATAGAGTCGCAGGCCAATCATCCGGCACTCTGGGTCAATGATGCCGATTATACCTGTCTCCGAGGGACGACCGATACGATCCTGAGCGCAGCCATGGAGATGGGAGAGAGAAAGAGCAATCAGTGTTAGAAAAAGTATTCCCACGCAGGACCCAAGAAGAACACTAGGTACAAGAGTTACTATCCCACAGCTGAGGAAGGACTCCCCGCATATCACCTAACAAACTTTAAAATATTGTCTGGCAAGCCAAAGGAGATTTTCAGCATCTCCCTGGTCTAAAAGAGCAGGTGCTTTCCACCAGAGAACCTGGCAGCTAATCCAAAGCTAAACCAAAGCAGACAGCTAATCATAATCACAGCCACTCCTGCAGCCTGGACACCTGGCTTTCTCTCTTCCAAGACTCTTGGAACTAGGCATGCCAGGACAAGACCATGCAATTGCCCTTCTAGTCTCAGCTCTCTACTGAATGACCTCAAGTAAGTCGCACTGCTGTCCTGCACCTCAGCTTTTTCTACCACTGAGGGACAACGATGCTTTCCACTGCTATAAAGCGTTTTGATATCTATGACTGAAAAACACTCTTCAAAAATCAAGTGCCATTATCAGCCTCCGCAGGCCCCTCAGCTTTACATGACGGGGGCCGATATCAGCATCTCCATATGTCACAACGCAGGGCCATGGCCTAGGAAGATTAAGCATTTTTCCCCAAAACACACTGAGACGTTACTGACAGGACATGCCCACCTACACTTCCTGGCCCCTAACCCTGTGCTCAATTCCACTAACAATAAGTCAACAGAAGCTCAGCATTTGAAAACAGATGGAAGATATTTTAGCTTGACAGCTGATGCAAAACATTTAGCTAATGACTAAAAAAAAGCCAAAGAGGCACATGAATTTCTGACCTGCTCAAAAGGCAAGATTTTAACCTGCATAAAATAAAACAATAGAGAACATCCACAACTATGTTGTATGATCATGATGGTAAAAGTAACTTCAGCACTAATGCTTTTGGTGTGCAGCATGCAGAGATCTGTCCCAAGGTACGAGAGGAGTCATTTTCCAGGGAAAATTCTACCCTATGCTGAATTTTGAGGACTAATTCTCTTTACAGGAGTACATCAAAGCAACCACATTATTCCACAAACTATTCCAAGAACACACTCATAGCTACGTCCTCAGGGAGTCCCTGAGCTCAAGATTGACTCACTGGAGGCAAAAACCTTTAGAAATAGTAATAGTAGCAGGGGAACCATATCAGAATTAGCTGTAGGAAAATAACCGTAAATTCTGTCCTCTAAACTTGCCAATGTCAATAGCAAAGTAAAACCAGCCCCAAAGAAGGGACTTCGCATCTTCCAGGACTTGACCAGGTACTGCAAATTCACTCACCTGCACGTTGCCGTGGGCACGGGTGATAATATCAATGCTGTCCCCATTCTGCTTGTACTCAAGGATACACGCATTGTACTTGGCTGTCAGGATGAACAACAAATCCTTGCTCTCACCCTAGAAAGGCAGAACAGCGATATGCCTTCAGGAGGTTTTCACAGAGAGAAAACCCATCCTTGAACCTCAGAGCACCTTGCGTTTGCTGCTCTCAGCCCGTGGGCAGCCCCATCCCCTTGTACCCCGCTCACCTTTGGGCGGAAGAGCTCCATAACAGCGGTCTTGCCATACATGCCCACCTCCTTGACAGGCCGCAGCCCCTCTGCTGTGACCACATAGATCTCAAGCCGGGTGTTCTTGGCAATCAGCAGATTCAGATCCTCCGCGGAGGTGAAGTGCCCTGAGAAACAGAGCGAAGAAATCATTGTTCAGCTGCAAAAAAGCAGCACCTGACAGCGCGCTAACCAAGCAGCCTGCGCCGGGGGAACCCTGCCTATGCCCCCTGCTCGCACTGTCTGCCTGCGCATCCCTCGCGGGGAGCAGCAGCCTCTCCACGGCACCAGGCAGCGCTCCCAGCGCTCCCACACCCCTCCACCCGCCGCGGTGCCCAGGAAACCCTGCTGGCACCCTTTTCTGCACACCCGCACGCTGCCCAGCCCACTCAGCAACTGCTCCCCCGGAGCGCCAGCTCCTCAGCCTTCCCCGCGCGACCCCGCACCCCAGGCTCCCTCCACCGTACCCCCGCCAGGACACGCTGCAACACCCCCAAAGCGCCTTGCGGTCTGGTGATGTGACACAGACGTCGCCACCACCTGCCCGGCAGCACCCCCTCAAACTCCTGCAGCACCCCCGGCCCCCTGCTGCCCTGCAAAATCCCCAGGGACCCTACTTCACCCCTGTGCCCACAGCACCCCCAGAAACGTCAAGGCAACCCCAGCCCCTCCAGCGCCCCACAGCATCCCCTGGGAACCTCCGACGCCCCAAGAACCTCAAGTTACCCCCAGCTCACCCAGTGACCCGCAGCACGCCCAGGAGCCTCCCAGCTCCCCCAGCAGCACCCCAAAAACCTCAAGGCAGCTCCAGGTCCCCAAGAAATTACAAAGCCCCCCCAGCAACCTCATGGCAGCCTCTCCCCCCCCCAGGAACCCCTCAGCACCCC
>NW_020451312.1:173713-181411 GCF_003343035.1 Apteryx rowi
GGGAGGGACCCTCTGCCTGTGCCCCTCCAGGCCCCCCTGGTGCATCACCCCGCTGGCACCGCGCAGGGTTTGGGGGTCTCTCCCTGGGCAAGGCCATGGTGAAGGGATCCTTCTGCCCGCCCGGAGCTAGGCCACGGGGTTGTCCCTGTCCCTGCGTGTGGACCTTGCCCTCCCCTGCCCCTCCTGCCCCTCGCGTCTCCCGGCAGAGTTTGGACTCCGGCTGAAGGCTGCGCGGGGGATTCGTCGCGGCCGGGGCAGCAGAGCCAGCCGAAGAGGCTTTGCTCCGTGCCCGCCGCCGCGTCTCCCTGTCACCTTTGCAGCGTGGCCGAGCCGGAGGGGTCTGAGCCCGTCCTGCCGGAGCTGCTCCGCAAGAGCCCACGCCGCCCACATGGAGGTGAGCCCGGGAAGCTGCTGCGCTCTCCCGGGTGCAGCGCAGCAGCCTCCCTGTCACCGCCGTGCCGCCGGACCAGGCCCAGGGGAACACGGGGGGGCCGGGGCTGAGGAAAGGCCCTGCCCGCGCTATGCAGCAGAGACCTTCCTCCTCACCCGGCCGGGTGCCGGTGCCAGAAGCCAAGCGTGGAGGAGCGGCACCACGGCCGGTGCGACGTGGCCCCATCCCGAAAAGGCATGGTTTCCACCCCGCTCCCTTCCCTGGCCTGGGTGGGGTGGGGTCCAGCACCACGAGGGCTGGGGGGGGGCCCCCTCCCGTCCCTACGTCCTGCAGCGCTCCGGCCGCCGTCACCCTGTGCCGCTCCCCGTGGCTGCCTCCTCTCTCTGCCGCGCAGGTCTCCAAGAAGCTGGTGAACTCGGTGGCCAGCTGTGCGGATGATGCCCTGGCAGGGCTGGTCGCCTGCAACCCTGGCATCCGGCTCCTGCAAGGACACCGCGTGGCCCTGCGAGCCGACCTGGAGGGCATCCGGGGCCGCGTGGCTCTGCTCTCCGGAGGGGGCTCTGGCCACGAGCCCGCGCATGCCGGTGAGCGGCCGTGGCGTTGCCCAGGAGCTCGTTTGCTTCTCGTCTTGTGTGCTCCTAAGCACCCCTCTGTCCCGCTCGCCAGGATACATCGGGAAGGGCATGCTGACCGGAGTGGTGGCCGGCGCTGTCTTCGCTTCCCCCGCCGTGGGCAGCATCCTGGCAGCCATCCGGGCGGTGACGCGGGCTGGCGCAGGTTCGGTGGCGTGGCGGGGCGCGGGGTGCGGCGGGAGGGCACCCGCCACCGCAGCTTCGCCTCCGCACCACCTCCCTCCCCAGCGGGGACCCTCTTGATCGTGAAGAACTACACCGGGGACCGGCTGAACTTCGGGCTGGCGCTGGAGCGGGCGCGGGCGGAGGGGGCCGCCGTGCAGATGGTGGTTGTGGGGGACGACAGCGCCTTCGCCGCCCCGAAGAAGGCCGGGCGCCGCGGGCTGTGCGGCACGGTGCTCGTACACAAGGCGAGTCGCCCCGCAGCGCCCCTCTTTCCCCAAACCCTGGCGCGGAGCCGCGTGCCGGCCCCTCCCGGGCACCGGAGAGCCGCAGCTGGCGGGCGGAGGCGCTGGGGTGCAGCCCAGGGCTGCGGGCTCCCGGCGGTGCCGCGAGCCCCGTTGCCTCCCTCGGGGGCTGCGGGTTCTCGAGGGAGGGTGCCGGGTGCGGTGCTCCGGTGGGTGCAGCGGCCGCGGCCCTTGCTCAGCGCTGCCCTTTTGCAGGTGGCCGGGGCCTTGGCCGAGGCGGGGGCGAGCTTGAACGAGATCGTGAAGACGGTGTCGGCAGCCGCCAAAGCCATGGGTACGTGCGTGGGACCCCGTCTCTCGGCCGTCGCTGCCTTCCCGAGCCCCGGGGCTGGTGCTCCTCAGAGCAGGACGCTGGTGCATCTGGGACCTGCCCTGTCCCCCGGCCCCGTCCCGCCCCGGCTCCGCAAGGCTGGCAGCCTCTTCCCTCCCTCTCCCTCCTCAGTGGCGGTTTGCACATGAGAGACACCAGCTCGGGGTGGACTTCAGCCCGGCGCAGGGTTGCCCTGCACGCGCTCCACGTGCCTGGGGCAGGGCCGGCCCTGGCAGCCCTCCCGTGGCCCCTGCCTGGCTGTCCGTCTCCCGCCACCGCTCTGAGGAACCAGCGTGCTTAACCCCTTCCTTCTTCCCTCCCCGTGCAGGTACCCTGGGCCTCAGCCTGTCCCCATGCAGCGTCCCTGGATCCAAGCCCACCTTCCAGCTGGCTCACGATGAGATGGAGCTGGGCCTGGGTGAGGAGGTGCTGCTTGTCCCCTCCTGTGCCCGGGCCTGCGTGGCTCACGGCACGTCTCTCCGTGCCTGGCTGTTGGCCGTCACCCCTGTGGCCAGGGGCTGAGCGCCCCCGCGCCTGCATGCCTGGTGGCACCCATGGCATCAGACAGTCTGGCCTTGGGGACACGGGGCGGGCGTCAGCTGGCCTGAGAGGTGGTGCCCGTGGGTACGGGACGGCTGCAGCCAGGCGCAGGGTGACGCTGCCCTGTCTTTGCAGGGATCCACGGCGAAGCGGGTGTGCGCAGGATGAAGGTAAGCGCGGTCCCATCACGCCTCCCCTCCCCTCGTGCTCCTCCACCCTCCGCTCACAGCCTCCTGCTCTCCCCAGGTGGTGTCGGCAGACGAGGCTGTGGAGACCATGCTGACACACATGACGGACCCTTCCAACGCCTCCCGCCTGCCCCTGAGCCCCGGTGAGTCCCCCTGGCCCTCCGACGGCCTGGCCCCCGCTCAGGCACGAGGCCTGGGGCTCACTGCGCTCCCTGCTTTCCAGGCAGCTCCGTGGTGCTGGTGGTGAACAACCTGGGCGGCCTGTCCTACTTGGAGCTGGGCATCGTGGCCGGTGCAGCCGTGCGCAGCCTGGGTGAGTGTTGCTGAGCAGGATGGAGACGGATGGGGGGGAAGCAGGGGGTCCCAGGGCACCGTTGCCTGGCTCTGCCCGACTTCTCTGCTCCCAGGGACCTCCCCCAGCCCGCTCACGGCCACCCTGTGCCCGCAGAGAGCCGAGGCGTCCACGTCGCCAGGGCCTTGGTGGGCTCCTTCATGACAGCGCTGGAGATGGCCGGTGTCTCCCTCACCCTCATGCTGGTGGACGAGGAGCTCCTGAGGCTGATCGGTGAGTGTCCACAGGCAGGGATGTGAGCGCAGGACAGGGACGTGTGGGCCAGGGCTCCTCCCAGGCACGGGGACAAGGGGGTGTCCCAGGAGGCCTGGTGGGCGTGCAGGACCAGTGCCTGGTTGCCAGCACGGGCAGCACTGCCAGGAGGAGGTGGCGAGGAGCCGGCAGGGTCCTGCAGAGCTGTCGCTCACCTCTTTCGCCCTTCGCTGCTCTAGATGCCAAGACCACGGCCATGGCTTGGCCCAACCTGGCTGCAGCACCTGCAATGAGCCGGAGAGAGGAGGTGCCAGCGCCAAAGGAGGAAGCGGAGACAGTGCAGCCTGCGACCGGCACGGGTATGGGCAGCCCTGGGACTGTCACCTTCCCGTGCCTTGGTATCACCACCTCTTCCTGGGGACGAGGGCAGGCAGGTTTCCCCGTGTTGCTGGGCACTGGGGCGGTGGGACGCAGAGGCACAGGCTCACGTTTCCCTTCTGCAGGGCCTGGCGGGCAGCGGGCACAGCTGGTCCTGGAGCGCGTGTGCAGCACCCTGCTCGCCCTGGAGGACGAGCTCGATGAGCTGGACCGCGCTGCGGGCGACGGGGACTGCGGCCACACGCACGCCCGGGCCGCCCGAGGTGGGGTACCGACACCCGGCCCCGGCCCAGGGACGCGTGGGGAGAGGGTTCCCCCAGCCACCGCCTCCCAGGGAGCAGGGACACCCCCCCAGGACATCCTTTCCCGGGGAGTAGGGACCCCCCCTAGCTGTTCTCTTCAGCTGGGAAATGGGGGTCTCTCCCTGAACCGTCCCTTCCTGGGGGATGGGGTCCCAAGGCGTCCCTGCGCCCTGCCCTGCTCCCAGTGGCACTGCCCTCGGGGGTGACGGGGAATCCCTGGTTGCACCCAGGAGGGGCAGGGGTCCCCAACTGCCCCCGGGGGCAGTGAGGGATCCCTGGCTGTCCCTAGAGGAGTTGGGGGGGGGGGGGCCTCCAGCTGCCCCGAGGGGTCTCAGCGCCAGCCACCTCCCCGCTGTGTCCCTGCAGCCATCCAGGAGTGGGTGCGTGCCCGGCCGCCACCGGCAGCCCCGGCGCAGCTCCTCTCCGCGCTGGCCGACCTGCTCCTGCAGGAGATGGGCGGCTCCTCGGGGGTGGTGAGTGAAGGGCCACTGCGCTGCGTGGGGGGGGAGAGCAGTGGGGCTGGGCCAGGCCTGTCGTCCCCGCGGGACCGGGGCCATCGGCCCTAGCCGCCACGGGCACCGACGGGGCTGGCGTGCCCGCAGCTCTACGGGCTCTTCCTGACGGCAGCCGCCCAGCCCCTGCACCGCCGCGGCGACCTCCCGGCCTGGGCTGACGCCACGGACGCCGGCATCGAAGCCGTGCGGCGGTGAGCGGAGGGGGCGCGGGCCGTGGGCCCTCCGCGGGACTGCGCCCGCGCCCCTGCCCTGCCAACCGCTCTGCGCCCTGTGCAGGTACGGAGGAGCCGCTCCAGGTGACAGGACCATGGTGAGTGCTGCCATCGCCGGGCCCGCGGGGCGCAGAGTCACCCCCCACCCCGAGCCGAGGAGGCCGCCAGCCGGCCGGCTGGCCTGCCCGCGGCCCTGCTCCTCAGCCCTCCCCTCGTCTCCCAGCTGGACTCGCTGTGCGCCGCCGGCGAGGTCCTGCAAGGCCTGCGCGCCCCCGGAGCCAACCCGCTGCAGGTGCTGGCCGCCGCCGTGCAGGTACGGGGGCACGGGGTGGGGGTCCCAGAGCAGGGCAGCCCGAAGGCAGGCCCGGAGGCGGCATGGGAAAGCGTAGGAATTGCTGTGCCAGGCTGCCAGGACGCACAGTATATCCAGGCTGGGAAACACCGGGTGCGGGAGCAGGAGCGGGAAGCCCGGGGTGTGTCCTGAGCGGGCCCCGTCTCCTTGGCAGAGCGCGGAGGCCGCGGCGGAGGCCACCAGGCACATGGAAGCTGGCGCCGGCAGAGCCAGTTACATCAGCTCGGCCCAGCTGCTGCAGCCGGACCCCGGGGCGGTGGCGGCGGCGGCCGTGCTGCGGGCCGTGCTGGAGGGGCTGCAAAGCTGAGAGGCGGCCGATCCCCCCCCCCCCGCCCCGGCAGCCCCTCCTGTGCCCCCCGGCTCTGGGGGTGGCGGGAGATCAGACAGCGCTCCCCGCGCATCCCCAATAAACCCTTCGTGGTCCCCCTAACCTGGCCCAGAGCATCTGTCCCCACGAGGAGGGGGACGGGACCAGGGGGTGCAGTCGGCTCCGCACTCCGGCATGAGCGTGACTGCTGGGGAGAGGAAGGAAGCTGCCGGGCCATCCACGAGCCCTCGCGAACGGTCCCTGGCTGCGTGCTGCGAGAGGAAACCACAGGGCTCACACGGCTCCAGGCACGAGGCCTGGAGGAGGTTCCGAAAAAGGCCAAAACGGGAACTGGGGCGGGGGCAGAGCCCGGAAGCGTTGGCTTATGCCAGCGCCTGCCCTGGGCCGATCTGTGCTGGTCCCACGGCGCTGGGGGGGGGGCTGGGGGGGAGCCACATGGAGGGGCCACGCTGGGCACAGGGGCCTGGGGGAGGCACAGGGCTGTGGCCTGCTTGAGCCCCGGCTGCCGGGGGAGCTCCAGCTACCGGCAGCAGAGGGGAGGGCCTGTACGAGCACGGGGGGCAGCGCAGAGAAAGCCAACCCCCCCACCACCCCCACCGGAGGGGACATGTCTGCTGGGGAACACGGCACCCAGCTCGGCTAGAGATGCCTCAGCTCTGCCCCGGTTCCCCACCTGCCTCCCCCCGGCCAGGCCCAGGCACCGGCCCCAGTGGCGGTGCAGCACCAGGAGCCGCTCTCCGGGCACCCATCGCTCCCGCCCTCGCTCCCGCGGCCCCGGTGGCGCCAAAGGAGGCGATGGCAGGTGCGTTGCAAAAGCCAGTGGTTTATTACCCTTCCGCCGTGACGTTCAGGGACTGCTCCCACCACCCGGCCCTGCGGGGCAGATGGGGAAGGGGCAAGGAGCCGCTGGCCGGGGAGACGCGAGCAGCCTGACAAGGCACGGCGCGAGAGCCGTGGCAGCGGGCCGGGACCTGCTCCTCTCCATCCCTGGGCTGAGCAAACGCGTACGGGGCAGCCGGACGGCTCCGGGCCCAGAGGCGCCCACGCGGTGCTGCGTGTGACGGGAACGCTCCGCTGGTGGCGCCCGACGTGACGTGGCCCCGACAGGTCCGGCCCTGCACACAGGGCCCAGACCGGGCTCCGTGGGCCGGCTCGGGGGCAGCCATCCCGGCGCGGGCCAAGGCCCAGGCTCCGGGGCCGGCCGGGCCCCGCAGGAGCCGGCTCGGCGTGCTGGGCGAGGATGAGGACGGGGCGGCAGGAACGCTCGCGCTGCGCGTGGCTCTGTCCCCGTCGCGACGCCCCTCGCCCCGCGCGGCCCAGCAGCCATCGCCGAGGCAGGCAAGGGGCTGAGGCCCCGGGGGAGGCAAAGGCCGCGGCCCGGGCCTGGGTCCGTCCCGCTGGCACAGCCTGCCCTCTGCAGGGACGACGTCTCTGCCACGAGGGAGCCACCCCCCATCCTCCCGCGGGCACCGGGAGCTCCTGGCGAGGGGAAGGCAGCGGATCGAGAGCACGGCGAGCAGAGCAGCGAAGGCATCGGAGAGCTCAGGGCCGGCGGTCCCGGGAGCGCGGGGTGCTGCGGAGGCGTCAGCGCTCGGCGCTGAGCAGGGGCTGCGGGAAGAGCGGCCGTGAGCCCGGCACCCCTGCCCACCCTGGCAGGACCCCCCCGTCCCACCCCGCCCCCGGGGGACCCGCCTGCCGGGGCTGCGATGGGACACGCGTCCCGGAGCTCGGCTCTCCAAAGCCGCCCCGCGCCCCGTGCCGTGCGGCGCCCCGCATCCAACCCGTGCCCCGCCGCAGCCCCGGCCGGCGGCGCCGCCGCAGAGGTGGTACCTGGCGCGTGTCCACCGAGTCGGCCTCCGGGCGCTTCCAGTCGGGCCTGGCCAGGGCCCACAGCACCAGCACCCCAAAGAGCAAGATCAGGAGGCCCAGCGTGTTGGCGAAGACGGCCTCAGGGGGCAGACGGGCGTACGCCGTTGTCCCGTTTTTCCTTTGGAAGAGAAGGGCAACGCTCACCTCGCCCGGGGCAGCCCAGCCCTGCCACACGCCACCCTCGGCTGCGACGTGGCGGCTTCTCGTGCCGTGACGGGAACGACCCCGCTGTCCTGATGGCCGGTAACGCTGCTCCGGGGCCTCCCTGTGCCCATCTGTCCCCCGGCCCGTGCTGAACACCCGGCCTCCTCCAGGTGCCCCTGCAGGGAGGGAGCAGCCAGCAGCAGGTGCCTAGGGAGGCGGGTGGGTGTACGCGGCAGCCCCAGGGCAGCCCAGGCCAGAGGTGGTGGCCAGGGGTTTAAGACCTACCAGGAGCCTTCCTGGAGGTGTTCAGTCTCCACCTAAGCCCACAGAAACCACCATCCACCCTGGCGTCCTGCAGCAGGGAGTCCTGCAGGTTTACCCCATGCTAAGGGGGAAACCGCTTCCGTTAGTCTGCCCCTGCCGCCGCCTAGTGTCACTTGGTGCCGCTTCTGCTGGCACCGAGAGATGACGAAGGGCCCGATCCCCTCTTGGCCTCTGCTCCTGCAAGGCCTTTCCCCTAGCCTGG
>NW_020451312.1:181596-188466 GCF_003343035.1 Apteryx rowi
TGTAGAGGGCGCGGAGCCAGGCGGGCGCCCAGGGCAGCAGGAAGGAGGCGAAGCCGGCGAGCCACTGCAGGGACGGGAGGCCGGGGCTCAGAGCGGGCAGCGCGGGGGCCGCGGCGCGGCGTGGCGGGGCCGGCGCGGCACTCACCTGGCAGGAGAAGAGCAGCACGGTGGCCAGCCCCAGCCAGCTGTGAAGCGAGTACATGTTGGGCGTGCCGCGGGCATCGTGGAAGCTGAAGACGGCCACCAGCCCCAGGACGGCGAGGCAGAAGGCCGCCAGGGCCAGGGCGCCGTGCAGCACCTTCCAGGGGAGCTTGGGGCCGCGCCAGGAGACGGGCAGGCGGTACACCAGGGCCGCTGCGGGGGCCGGAGGTCAGACGGGGCCGAGGGGTGCCGCGGCCCGGCCCGGCCCGGCCCTGCCCGCGCCGCCCCGCTCACCTGCGCCGTACAGCACCACCAGGCCCGTCACCATCAGCACCGGGTGCCAGTTAAACATCCGGGCGCTGCCATCCCAGGCGAAGCCGCCGCGCCACTGCTGGCACCAGGCGCTCACGAAGGCCACGCACGCGACGCCCAGGCCGCCAAGCAGGGCGCAGAAGGGCAGGAAGGGCAGCTCCAGCATCCCTGCTCCGGAGGGACGGCGCCTGGGGAGAGCGAGGCGCCCGCTGAGCCTCTGCCGGGGCTGTGCACCCACGCCGGCGCTCTCCTGCCGACAGGCACCCGCCGGGGAGGAGCCAGCCTGAAAGGGGAACTGGCCGCTTGAGCGCCGTTCCCAGAAGGGAGGCTGCGAGGAAGGGGCGGCCGCCAGCCCCACCGCTGACCAGGCCGGGGGACGATGCCCGGGACCCAGGGCCGTTCGGCAGGGGATGCACGCGGAGTGACACACAGCCACGTGCCCCCGGCAGTGCTCTGTCATGCTGCACTGGTGCGCAGCCCAGCGGCCAGGGCCTCGCCAGGGCGGTGGGGGGATTTGGGTCCTGTCCCTGCTCCCCCAAACCCCCAGGTCTGTACCCCCAGCACCCACCTCCACTCTGCCAGCCCCACACATCCGCACCCCACTTCCGACACCGGGGCGGCGGGCTCACGCAGTCCCAACCTGCTCCCCATCTCCCCCTGCCCCCCCTCCTGCCATGCCAGCCCTCACCCCACCTGCTCCGCCAGGGTCAGGGGCCCTGCCAGCCCCGCCGGTGTCACCCACGGAGCCCCACAGCCCTGCCTTGGGGTGCGGGGAGAGGCTGGCAGGGCCCCTGCCCTCGGGGCGCTTCTCTCACCCGCAGGGGCCGCGCAGGGTGAGCGGGCGACTGACAGGGACGGGGCCCTTGCCCATTTGCATAGCGTTTTGCATCTGCCTCCACAAATAGAGAGTTCTGCCCCGTGCCGGGGTGGGGGGCAGCCCCGTCCCCAGCAGGGTGGATGCTCACAACAGGCCTGCCCGCCCCAGGGGAGCACGAGGCTCCGCGTGGCCGGGCAGCGTGCTGGCAGCGGGTGTCACCGCCCGCCCGCAGCGCCCACGCAGCACGGGGGATCACGAGCTGGGCCACGCGCTGCCGCCGAGGCCTCGCAGAGCTCCCGGCGGCGCTGCTCGCGACACCCTCGCAACGCGCCAGGCGGGCCAGGCTCACGCCAAGGGGAAGGAGCCGGACGCCGCCGGGGCTCCCGGCGTCACCAAGAGCCAAGCGGGGAAGCAGCGCCCGGAGCAGCCCCCGCTGCTGCAGGGAGAGCGGCGCCTCGCACCTCCGCCCTCTCCGCCACCACCGGGGCGCCGCGCACGCGCAACAGGGGGACGACAAGGGCCACGTCCTCAAAACCGCCGGGCCAGCGCCACGGCGCCCGGCGCCACGGCTCCCCCCACACGCAGGAACAGGGCGCCCGGCCCCACGGCTGCCCCCCGAGCCCGCGACGGGGCCGCGGCGGCCTCGGGCCCGCGCCCGGCTGGGCCTGCGCCGCGGCCCCGTACCTCCGGCCGGCGCGGGGCATGCCGGGCCTTCGCGGCCGCTCTAGCCGGTCGTCTCGGTGCCGCCCCGGGCCCGCCGCCCGCCGCCCCCCACCGCCACAGAGCGCGTGGCAAACCGCGGCTAGAGCGGTGCCCGCGCGCTTCCTCTGCCCCTTCACTTCCGCCGTCGCCTCAGTGGCTGGGCCGTTTCCATGGAGATGGAAGATGGCGGCCGCAGGTGGGCGCGCCGCCGCTCGCAGGGGCCCCGGCGGGGACGGGGGACACAGTGATGACGACACCACCGGCACCGGCAGCCCGGGGGACAGGGGGTACTGCGGCCTACCTCGGCCCGGCGAGCAGGGGCCGGGGAGAGCCGTGGGGAGCGGGCCTGGGGGCAGGAGGCCCGGGGGCGCTGCGGCCTGCTTAGGCGCTGGGGGGGTGGGCGAGGGGCCGCCGGGGGAGCCCGGGGCTTGGGGAGCCCTGGGGAGGGGGGGTAACGGCTGCGTGGCGGCCAGGCGTCGGCCTTACCCGTGCTCCTCGGGGACGACGTGCTGCTTTCTCGGAGCGGCACAGGCCCTGGCCTGGCTGTCGGCGGTGGGAAAGCCGTGCAGGGGGGCTGCGTCCCCTCGCTCGGCCCCAGGCAGCCCTGCTGCTTCGCCCTGTCCTCGGCGCTCTCTGACCGGCCGCCTCGGACTGGGTGCAGGGTCCAAGGGTGGAGCGAAAAAGAGCGATGCTGGGTCACAGCATGCCCAAACCTGCTCCCCTAGCGTGGCCTGCCCTGGACTGCCCATGAGGCTGTCTGTGGCTGTGGGATGTGGCTTCCACTCGCTTGTCCACCATGACAAGGGTGAACAACCTGCCTGGACTGTCCTCCGGTTTCTGCCCCAGGGCTCACGCATCTTCCTCATCCCTGAATTTCCTTCTATCTGTTCCCTGAGATTAGGGGCTGCTGTAAGGCTTAAGAGTGGGAGAGAGAGACTCAGTCTGAGTCTGCTGCACGGTGAGAGAAAGCAGAGGGGAGACAGCTCATTCATAAGAGCCCCAGCTTGCGGAATAAGGGCAGGAGCATGGCTCTGCATAGGAACCTGTGGGTGTCTCTGCTTGGGGCAGAGAACTGGGACGCTCGTTGCTATGTATGTGCAGCATGAGAGGAGCCTGGCAGGTTGTTCCCTGAGCTGGGCCTGGCTGCAGAAGTGCAGAAACCAGCAGGCTCCTCTTCGGATGTGCTTTGGATTTCCTCACGGTGGGGTGCAGGAAGAGCTGAATTCTCTGTCAGTTGTGGGGTTTGTGTCCGGCCCTGCTGAGCTGTGTCTCTGCTCCCTTCTAGGTTCCAGGTCCTGGCTGTAGGGAGAGGCTGTGGTACGAGAGGCGACGCTGAGCCCCTCGGCTCCGGAGCATGAGCCGGCCCTGCTGCTTGGGATGCCGGGGCTGAGGGCTCACACCTCTGGCGAAGGAAGATGCTCCAGACCAGTAACTACAGCCTGGTGCTGTTCCTGCAGTTCCTGCTGCTTTTCTACGACCTGTTTGTCAACTCCTTTTCTGAGCTGCTCCGCACAGCTCCTGCTGTCCAACTTGTCCTCTTCATGTGAGTGCCAGGCAGACCTAGCGGGGTGAGCGGGGGCATGGGAGGGCGGGGGTCTCCCGTGTTCCGCAAGGGTGCTTACAACGTCTCTGCCCTCCTGCAGTATCCAGGACATCGCCATTCTCTTCAACGTCATCATCATCTTCCTCATGTTCTTCAACACCTTCGTCTTCCAGGCCGGTCTGGTCAACCTCCTCTTTCACAAGTTCAAGGGGACCATCGTCCTGTCAGCGGCCTACCTGGCGCTCAGCATCTCCTTCCACGTCTGGCTCATGGTAGGGCCATGGCTGGGCCCCGGGCTGCCCGCTTCCCCCCGAGGGCGCGCAGGCAGGGCCCTGGCGCGCAGGCAGGGCCCCGGCGCCCTGCTGTGCCGGCCACGACCCCTGGCTCCCTTCAGCCCCTCTCCGCTGTGCTGGGCGTCCGGGCAGGGCCGGAGCCTCCCACCACGCGTTTTGTCCCGCACAGGTTGCAAACAACTGCTCTCCCGGGTGATTTGGGAAAGACTTAGTCTGTGTGAGCAGCTTTTCCATAGGGGGGTGAGTGTCTCCGGGTAAACCCTCTGCTCCCAAGAGGGCAGTGAAGGCAGGAGCAGTGGGAGATTTAGCAGTAGAGACGGGGAGCTCTTCTCTTAGCCTCTGGCTGCGACCCCCCTCCTCACGGTTCCTTGTCCCCGTGCGATCGCACACTTGCCACCGGCCGCAGTCACGGGCTTTTAGGCTGCGGCAGTGACGCAGCAGACGTTCCGGAGCCGTGCTCAGCCCAGGAGGCGAAGGCAGGTCGTTTCAGAGGCAGGCGCCGAGCTGCGAGAAGCGTGGACCAGCCTGAGGGCCTGCTCGGTGCTTCCCTGCCGCATCCCAGCCCCCTCCCCGTCGACCTGCTGGACAATCCTCTTTCCCCACAGAAAGCCCTCTGGCTCTGGCTCTGTTCTGGCACACGCTGCCCTGGGTAATCCCCAGCCTGAAGGTCGTGACAGCAGCACCTGGGATTACCTGGGATTAATCCCCAGCAAATGCCAGCGCCCAGACGCTGCCAGCAGCCTCCCGTCTGTGGGTATCTGGCAGCACAGCGAGCTGCAAGGGTTCCCTGCTCGTCTGAGAAGCGTCTTCCCCTTCCGCCCCTTCCTCAGCCCCCCTCTGTCCCGGGCACCAGACCCCAAAAGGAGCAGCCCCCAGCCCCCCCCCGGCCCCTGAGCACCCCCCTGCGTAGCCCCAGCTCTCCCGGGCGCGGGGCAGGGCAGCGCCCCAGCTCCGAGGGTGCCGTCGCCACCCCGCTCCCGGGAGCGCTCCGGTGCCCCGGGAGAGTCGGTGCTCGAGGGCTGGGAGCTGCCCGAGCGCCCGGCCGGGCTTGCGCTGCCCACACGCCGTCCGGGCAGGGGCTTGCCAGGGATTTGCAGGGATCCGAAGTCTGAAGCTAGAAGAGGTCCTGGCTCGCTGTCGAAATCCCCTGAGCCGCTTAACCTTTGGGGCAGGGGGCTGCCCCCGGCCGCAGGCTGCCGCTCGGAGCCAGCCCCCCTGCCCGTGGGTCCTTGCCCGGGCGGTGAAGGACCTCGCTCTCCCCCGGTGGGGAGAGCCTCAAGGCAGCCACGGTCCTCGGGGCGCGGGGACAGCCCTCTCCCGCTGGCATCCCCAGTGCCCCGGGCTGGGGGAGCCGGAGGTGCAGGGTGCTGAGCTCTCGTGGCCCCCGGGGCAGCTTGTTTCTTGGCGCTGACACCCGCCATGTGCGTTTGCCCACCTCAGAACCTGCGGTGGAGAGACTCCAGCCGCTTCGTGTGGACCGAAGGCCTGCAGACGCTTTTTGTCTTCCAGCGACTGGGTAAGGGCTCGCCGTCGCGGGGTGCTGCCTGCCTCGCGGGCCGTGCTGGGGCAGCCCCGAACCGGGCACGCAGCTTGGCACCCGCACCGGGGTGCCTGGAGGCACCGGGACCCCGTCTGGGAGCCTGTGGGACCTGACTCCGGAGGGAGGCAGGTGGGGGTGGACGCGGCCCTCACCTCCCTCCCTCCCTCCCTCCCCCCGCAGCGGCCGTGCTTTACTGCTACTTCTACAAGAGGACGGCGGTGCGCCTGGGCGACCCCCTCTTCTATCAGGACTCGCTGTGGCTGCGCAAGGAGTTTGCTCAGCTCCGCGGCTGACGGCTCTGCTCGGCCTTTCAGCTGCCCGCTGCCTCGCCTCGGCGTCCGCAGGCAGCTCCTGCGCCGAGCGACACCCTCGCACGCCGGATCGGCGCTCGCCCCTGCCGGCTCCGCTGGGGTCCCCTCCGTTCCTCCTCGTCCGTGGGCCCGGCTGCTGCCTCGCCGGGGAGGGATCCAAGAGGCCAGAGGGCTTGTCCCGGCCCTGTGCCTCCAGCCCAGCCATGTTCCTCCTCTTCCTTCTCCTCCCAGGGATCAGTCCTTCCACCTGCTCCAGCGCGGCTCGTGCTCCAGTGGCAGCAGGAGCTGCAGGATGCACGCAGCGGGCCCAGCCCTGCAGCGGCCGGGCTCTGTCCTGGCGTTACATCCCCTGCTGGGACTTGGGAGTTTTTGTAAATTGTAAAGAAATAAATTGGCTGTGTTTTCCAGAGGCTGTCGTGTGTCTGTGTGTGCCGCAGGCACCCCCGGGCCTCTCATGTTCTTCTTTTCCTCCCTTGGACTGTGATGCCATGTTGACGGCAAGCTTCGTGGGTGACTGTTACGGAGAGAACTGAACCGATACTGTTGCTTGCACAGTAACACACAGACAGTGTGCTTTCAGCCACAAAACTGGGCCTGTTTGCACCTTGCAACACCCCCACAGGGTCGTGCAGGCCACGGGTCCCAGTTGGGGACCCTCAGACGGACATAGAAGCAGCGTGGACGCCGGGTGGCACTGGTTTGTCCCCGAGCTGTCTTGTGCAGAGTTGGGAGGGTGGTTGATGCGGTGTGTATCCGAGAGCTGGCGAGATGCGACCTCTGCGCTCCCGTCCCCAGGCACAAGAGCAGGTTCCCCGCGTCCGGGCTGGGGACAAGGGCTGCAGGACACGTGAGAGCAAGAAGGGAAGTGGCTCTGGGTGGCCGGGGGAACGCAGGGGCCAGCTGCTCACCTGTGAAAACACAGTTTCCCTGCCAGTCTTTGTGCGCCAGCAGGAAGCGCTTGAACAGAGGGGGCCCTGGAGGGCGGCCGGGGCTCCCGGTCCTGCCGCCAGCAGCCGCCGGCGCCGCGGCGAGCCCCGAGGGCCGGGCCGGGGCCGCGAACCCGCGGACGATGGGAGGCCCCCTCCAGTCCTCCTCGGCCATAGAGAGGGGCGGAGAGAGCGGCCTGGCGCATGCCCCTCCGAGCACTCCCGGCAGCGAGGGCGGCTGTGGCCGGTCTCCATGGAGATGGAAGATGGCGCCCAGGAGTGAGT
>NW_020451312.1:188825-203170 GCF_003343035.1 Apteryx rowi
GGGCGGCGGCGGCTGTGCCCGCAGTGCTGCTGCTGCCCTACCCCTCCGCCAACCTGGCGCTGGACGTGCTCCTGCTCTTCCTCTACCTGGGCGTTGAGGCCACCCGCATCTTCTTCGGTAAGTCGCGGCGGCCGGGGCTGAGCCGGTGGCCGGGCTTTGCTCAGCGCCCCGGCGGGTAAGCGCTGGGGCTGCGGCAGCACCGTTTGCTGTGTGTCCCCCCCCCCCACGGCGGGGTCCTGGCCGCAGGTGAGCACGGCCCCGGCTGGGGGGGACCTCGCTCCCCTTGCGCTGCGTGAGGCGGAGGTGGGGGCCGCAGTAACGGTGCGCTGCGCAGGGTCGAAGGGCAACCTGTGCCAGCGGAAGGTGCTGCTCTCCATCAGCCTGGCCCTGACCCTCCCGGCGGCCACGATGGCAGCCTACTACCTGCTGCTCCAGACCTACGCCCTGCGCCTGGAAGCCATCCTCAGTGCCATCCTCCTGGTCTTCTACGCTGCAGAGCTGCTGCTCGGCATCCTCACGCTGGTCTCCTTCTCCAGGTACGGCGGCGGCCACCGGAAGCCGCACTGCGCGGTGCAGGGAGGGAAAGAACCCCCTGGCACGGGTGGGAACCGGGCAGGGCGAGCCGTGGGGCGCAGCCCCCACCCTGGCCCGGGGGCCTGCCGCCGCCTGCCGCCGCAGCCCCGTCTCCCCTTCTCTGCAGCAGGGATTCGTACTGAGGCGCGGCGCCACACGGGACGGCACGAGGGGCGGCAGGGAGCCTGCGGCTGCGCCGGTGGCTCCTTCGCCCAGCACGCGCCCTGCCCCGGGCTGGCTGCGGCGAGAGGAACAGGACCGTGCCACCGGGCTGGCTCCGCTCCGGGCGCTGGGCTGAGCCCACCTTGGCGCTGGTGGGCACCCGTGGCTCGGCCTCGTGGGGCAGGGCAGCCTCCACCCTGCGCCTTCCTCTCCGCTCCGCCTGCGGCACGTGCAGGTAACTCGCCGGGCAGCGCCCACGCTGCTGCCGCCCGGCACTCCAGCCCCACGCGGCGGCACCCGGACCCCACGGCTTGTGATGCACAGGTCAGTCTGAGATACGGAGAATTATTTTTTTCTACTGCATCCTCAAAAAAATTTACTATTTTCCAATAAATATTTATTTTTACCTGGTGCCTGGGCATCTAGCTTCCCCCAGGGCAGCAGGCCGGACACGAAGTGCTTGCGAGCCTCCTGTGCCGCACCCCGCTGCGTGCGCTAACTCCCCCCCCCATGGCTGCCCCACGGCGCTGCCTGGAGCCAGAGAGACCACGTGTGCCTGCGTGGCCACGTGCCTGCAGGACCAGCGCAGGAACCCCTCCGGCATGTTAGAGGCCAAGTACCGCCCTGCCTGCGCTTCCGGTAGCCCCAGCGCGTCGGTACCGGCCGCTCAAACAGGAGCGCTGTCCCCGCGGGGGCACCGGTGCAGCCCCGAGCCCTGCTCCGCTCCCGCTGGGGAGCGGCAGGCAGCGGCGTTATGAGTCGCCCTGGTCCCTAGCTGCACAAATAAGCCAGGCCTGGGAGTCACCTGCATTAGCAGGGAGCTGTGCTCATCCCCCATGTCGGAGCCTGCCGTCAGCACCCACCCGGGTGCCGGGAGCACCCCAGGGAGTCTCCCATGCTGCCCTTCCCTTCCCCCCACAGCCTCACGCCACACAGGGTCCATAAAACACTCACACCCCATTTATTATTAGAAGAACTTGTTACAAAGGAAACCCAAGAGAAGAGCCGTACAGCGCCATATAAAAGATTGACAACGTCATCAATTTTATTACACAATTTCCAACCTATCAGAAAGACAAACAAATCTAGTCACTGCGAGCAGGAGGGGCAGCACCTCGCTGGGTGGTTAATCGGGGTTTGCTCTGCACTTTTCCCCACTATTCGGAAAGAAACTAAAAATTTGTGTCATTAAGTAAAAAACAACGCTTCTGCTGTGTGCTCCCCTGGCACTCACCCTCTTAGCTGGCGCCTCACGGTACTTTATACATTTTTTTTTGTTTGTTTTTGGTGATTTCTCTCTAAAAAGACCTCCAGAGCCAGGTTGCTTCATGTCCAGCCACAGTTCAGAGGGAGATGCCACCCAGCCAGCAGCCCCATGGGCTGGGCACCCTGCCCTGGAAGTCACCCTGTGTCCTCGGCTCGCCCCCGCCCTCCTCCAAAGCCGTTGCCCTCGGCCCTGGAGCCCAGCACGCAGCCTCTGCCGGAGAGCGCTCACGCTGGTGCCAGCGCCGCGCGCTGGGGTCGCGCTGCCCCCGTGGCCCCAGCGCCGCTGCCCGAGGGGTGCGGCGCTGCGGCGGCTCCTGCCCCAGCTCAGAACGGACGTCCTGCTTCTCTGCCCTCTGCGCGCTGCCTGGCGCAGCCCCCCCCCCCCCCCCCCAGGCTCCGAAACGCCCTCGTCGAGAGGCGGAGGGCTCCCCGCCACCTCCTGCCCGGCTCAGGACCGTGGGGCAGAGCCAGGGCGCCATGGTGCGCAGATCAGCTGTGCCGCTCCAGGATGGAGCTCTCCTTCCCCCCCCTTACCCAAGGGCAGTGGGGGAAGGCAGGGATGGAGCTGCAAAGGGACAGGCCGGGACACCGGCCACCGCCACCCAGGAGGGACACGCGGCCCCCGGAGGCCAGTGGGACAGGCGGGCAGCTCCAGCCTGCCCTGCCTCCGGCTCGCTGGGGCTCTGCCTCCGTCGCTTCCTCTAAAACAAGGAAGGCACTGCGGCAGCGAGGCCTCCGCCGGGCACCCAGGAGCCAGAGCTGCTGCTGCTGCTGCGCGAGCCAGCGACCGCGAGCCAGCGGGGGAGGAGGAAGGGCGAAGGGAGATGGTAACCCCCGGCCCAGCTCCAGCCCCCACAGGGGACAAGATTCTCCAGGCACGCTGCCCGCGGGAGCAGCCAGGCAGACCGGAGAGGGCAAGGAGGAAGGCAGCAGGGAGCAGAGCCACAGAGGGCATCAGCCGCACGCTCTCTCCTACGGAGAAGGGAAAGCACGAGTACGGAGTGGTGTCCTACGGGCTGGAGCGCCCCGTGCTGGGACCGCTGGGGCAACGAAGACAGGAGTCTGCTGCCCTGGCAAGGTGAGAAGATGACGCACAGCAGAAGAGCCCATACTGCTTCCAGTGAGCCCAGCCCGGAGAGCGGGCCAGGAGCTGCGCGCCCCCACGCTGCGCGCACGCGCAGGAGGATCCGTCCCCTTCCAGCCACCCCAGGAGGGCAAGAGGGAGGAAAGGGCTCACAAACCTCCCTCCATGGAAAAAAAGCACCATTTCTCTTTGGGTCCGAGTATCCATGGAGCGGAGCGGCGGCTGGGCCCGGCGGCCCGGGCCCAGGCATTCCCTGGCTCCACGGCTTCCAGCCTCTCCCCAGGAAGCAGAAGTAGCAGTGAGCGCGGGCAAGGGCTCAGGCCCCAAGGCCACGAGGTGTCAGCGGGAGTCCCACTGGGGGCACAGCATGGCTTTCCTTGGGCGCCCAGAGAGAGCTGGGGGTGGCAGGGAAGGGGTGGGGGCGGAGCGGCCTCAGTCGTGTAGTCCTGGTCGAGGCGAAGAGATACGAGTCCATTAAAAACCACTTACTGCCAAACTCCTGCGGGGTCAGAGGAGAGGAACAGTCAGAGGAGCCCCAGGCCCTGCACTTCCACGCCCAGCCGGAGGCAAAGCCTCTCCCCGCCACCCTGCCCCTCCAACACCCTTCCCGTTAATTCAGTACGGCCAGGCAGGGGAACCCCAGAGATCCCACACCTCCTTGTCATTCCCCAGCTGGTCCACGGGGAAGGGGAGCCGGCGTCTCGGGCACGAAACCCATAGCCCGAGCTGGTCAGGGTTTGCCCCAGAGGCGCAGCCGGGGCACGTGGCACGTGCGCGTCAGCACCCCAGCGCCGGCTCACCCGTCTCAGTGGTGCCGGTCCCGCTCTCTGTCCCTGTCCCGATGTCGATCGTGCTCCCGGTTCCGCTCTTGGAAATAGTCCTCGTGCCGATCCTCACTGTGGAGCAGGTCCCGGTGCCGCCGGCTGCTCTCGCGGGACCGGCTGGGAGAGCGCTCCCGAGAACGGTGTCTTTTCCTGGAGAACAAGAGGAAAGCTTTCAGTCCCCTCCAGGGAGGATCCCACTGCCCGGCCCCCTCACGCCCCAGGGATGGAGGGGACAGGGCTGCCAGGTGAACCCTGCTCTCCCCCCATCCTCTATCAGAGGACAGACCGAGACCCTAGCTCCAAGTCCAGGTACAACCCAGCCATCTCCAAACGGCTCCAAGCCCCGGAGCCCCGCTGGTCGCCTGAGGACACGCTACCTGGAGGAGCTGCTGCTGGCGCCTGTGCTGTAAGACTTGGCTTCGATCCCATGCAGACAGTCTTTGAGGGAAGAGAGGAGGACGCGGCATCGCTCATCGTTCGCCACACGGGACTGCTTGATAACGGCGATGGCCGTGAGGAGGGTCTCGATAGCGTCACTGTAATCACCTGCGGAGAAAACGAAGGTCCAAGGGGTGCAGATCAGCCGGGAAGGGAGCGCAGCGGGCACGAGGGAAGCAATGGCCGGTACCTGCACTGGCTCCGGACACTGCCTTAGAAATGGCGCTGCTGGAAATCGCCCGGTTCCTGTTCATGATCTCCTCAAACTCCACTTCGCTCACGGGGGGAGGTGGCGGGCCGAGCTCTCGGCTGCGCAAGACACGGCACACACGGGGGTCAGCGTGGGGGGCAGCGCAGCCCTCCCCCGCCGGCTGCTCCCGGGCAGCGACACGGCTTCCCTCCAGCCCCAGCTCACCTGCTGTGGTTGTAGGGCGCCATGGCCTTGCCGTAGGTATCCGGCGGAGGACCCAGGGCTGCACTGGGCGGGGGGAAGAAGGCGGGGTTGAGGTGCAAGGCAGGGGGGACAGCCCCCGGCGGGGGCACGGCCAAGTGGGGGGGCAGTCGAGGCGGTGGGGGCATGAGATGCTGATAGTGGATGCCGGGCGGAGGCGGGGGGACACCAAAGCCAGAGGAGAGGGGCGGAGGGGGCGGCATCGGCGGTGGGGGCAGCCCCATGAGGGGCAGGGCAGCTGGGGGGCGGTTGAAGAAGGGCAGGACAGACGGGGGTTTCTCCACGCGCGTGGGCGGCAGGGCATTCTCCGTCGGCGTGGCGCGGCCATCCACCGAGTCCACAGAGTCCCGAGAGTGGGCCCTCGGCGGCACGCCTGCAAGCAGCACAGGAGAAAGAAAGAGCCGTGAGCGTCCAGGCGGACGGAGGACGGTCTGCAGGCCTTGGAGACCTCCTCTTCCTCCCCACCCACGGCGAATGGCGCACTGGGCCATCCTCTCCCACAGCCCCCACGCATTCAGTCCGATCTCAGCAGAGCTCAAGGTGCCCAGAGAAAGATCCAGCCAGCCAAACGTAGCCTCCGCTTCCACACGCCTCAGAGAGGGTGCCGCGCTCTCCAGCAAGACACGGTCGCCTGAACGGCGTCCCGGCGACGCTCTTGGCCAGCAGGACTCTGCAGTAGTTGCAGAGCGAGTTACACAGACAGAAGCCAAAAGCCACAAGAAGTGGCGAGAGATCCCAGTGGAGAGGCCACCGGGTCCTGTGGCCCAAAGTCCGAGTCCCAGAAGACATTAAACGACCCAGAGAGCCTGYGATCTGCTCACGGGAGCGGGTTCAAAAAGGCCTGAGCGTGAAGGAGCACAAGGGGACAGAACCCAAGTGCCAACGGTGCCGGAGCTTCTGGAGGAAGGAAAACTCGGTGCGCATCTGCGCTCAAAGAGACTGATAGAGGCCCCCGCTGCGTCCAAAGAGGGTGAGCCAGGAGAAGTACACAGGAGGGCATTTCCCCCGCCCGAGCCCCTCGGAGAGCCGGCGGCTCCCTGCCAGGCCTTGCCTCTCCGATCAGGCCTGTCCTGGCACGTGCAGGGCAGGCAGCGGGGACGGCCACCAAGCAGAGCACCGACACACGTTCCGGCCCCTGCGCTCCCGCCAGGCAGACAGGGCCGCCGAGTCTGCGGCGAGGGCTCGCGTGAGCTCAGTCACGCCAACGGCAAGGCCCCTCCGGGCAGACCAGACCTTGGCTTCCCCGCATCCCGCGGGGCGAGGGCAGGAAAGGGGGAACACCCGCCACTCCGCTGAAACGCAGCGGCAGCAAGGGTAGGCTGGGGCAGGGTCTTACAGCACACAGCGCTGCTGAGCAGCGGATCAACGCACGCGCTGGGGGACTCGGTGCCTAGCTGGAGCTGAAGGGAGGGCGTGAAGGACAGCTACCCCCCTGAAACTTGGCCATGGCATTTAGAAAGAAGGACTTTCCTTTAATGAAACGGGCCACGGGATCTACAATGACCACAGCTGGCCAAGACCTCCTCGTACACATTCCTGACAAGACAGTCTCTCCGGCTCCACAGAGCCCCCCAGCACGGGGCTGGAGCGTCACATCGCTGCGGAGCGAGGCAAGGACCACCTATTGCCATTGTAGAAAGCCCACGGCCAGGCCCCAGCTGGAATACTGCGTCCAGTGTTGGGCACCTTACCTCCGCAGGGATGGACAAATTCTGGAGGAGATCCAGAGAAGAGCTACTAATAGATATGGAGGGTCTTAGCTATGTTGATAGGCTGAAGAGCTTAAGCCCATTCAGTTTGGAGAGGAGGAGGAGGAGGCTACGAGGGATCTTCGCAGTGTGTGAGCACCTAAAAGGGGATCATAAAGACTCGGGTCAGGATCTAATCAGACTCAGCAGCAATAGGAAATAACCCACAGAGTCTCCTGGCAGTGTCCCCCCACCCCAAGCTCTCAGCGGGCTCGGCCTGATAGCTCTGCTGGGGATCTCCAGGGCCCACGGGAGCCGGCTGCACAGTGCGGAGGTCCCTCCCCACCCGTGGCTTGCCTTCACATCACTTACGTTTGCGAGCCTGGGCCTCAAACTGTGACAGGTTCTGCCGTGTTGCCAGCCTCACCTCCACCTTGTCCCCGTTGAGGACTTTGCCGGGAAGCAGCTCCAGGAGCTTGTGGACCGAGTTCTCAGAGGCGACTACCACCTCTGCGTACCTGTGAGAAAGGCTGGCAGTGAGCAGGCAACAGCAGGCTTCGAGCAGTTCACCCACCCACGAGATCCCTTATCAAGCCCTAAAAAGTCTCCGTCTGTCCTTGTTGTGCCCCACTGGCAGGGAGCATCCACCACCCCCCCCCGCTGCCTTTCCCGGCAGCTGAACCCAGCCTGGCGTTTACTTGTCTCCCAGCAGTTGCCTCCTTGCTTTCCAGGCACTTGCATCGTTTGCGCAAACCCTTTGGGAGTCTCCACTTCACCATCCCACCTCCGGACGGGCTGCGCATCACCGCACCAGCCAGGAAAAGCACTGCCTGCCTCCTCACTCCCCCAGGCCATCACCCAAAGCACGGGACGTGGCTACAAGGGCCTGGCTCTCCGTTCCCTCCACGTTCCCCTTAGCTCTCACCCTTTGGACTGGCCATTGGCTCGGTTCTCTGCAAATTTCAGCTCCACTACATCGTAGACACCCACCGAGCGGATGGTCTGGATCAGCTGCTGGTCAGTCGTCCACTGAGGGGAACAGGGGAGAGGCCAGCGTCAGCTCGCGCAGCCCTTTGCAGGGCCTTGGCGCCCCCCAGCTAACCCTCCAGCTGGGGCCAGTCTCGGCGCTCGGAGGCCTAGGGCGGTGGACTTGAGCGCAGGCGCTCTTAAGAGGCCACAAAGCCCCTACAGGGACGTCAACATCAGCCTGGAGCCTGAAGCAGACCCCAGCCGTGGCTATGAGAGGTCTCTGTCCCCAGCGCAAGACAGAACTGTCCCAGAACCGTCCCAGTATCCGCAAACAGGATCGCCGACCCAGGGCAGAGAAAGGGACTTGCCCACACGTTCCCAGCGGAGACGCCGAGGCAGAGCCAGGCTGGGGCAGCAGCCAGCGCAAGGGAGACGCTAGAGGTTACAAAGGCAGCCCGGTGCGACCAGATCAGAGCCGCAGGCCACTTGTCTCAGTTTGAAGCCTCGCAGGGCTCCGAATCCCTTTTCCCTTCGGATCACAAGGTCAAGCCCAGCTCAAGACCCAACTTGGGGCACTGGGTCAGCGCGGACAGCGCCCCACAGAGCCCTGCAGCCCGTCAAGAGAACGGGGGTTGCTCTGGAGCAACCTCATCTCCGTACGCACCACAGGAGCCCTGAACTGCCCGCGGAGGTGCCCCGGAGACGCCCTCCGCAGGAAAGCGCCGGCGGGCAGCAGGGGAGCGCCACGCCACGACCCCGCTCACCCAGGAGAAGCTGCCCACGTAGACGGCAGCCCTCTTGTTGCGCAGTCCGCTGTAAGTATACAGGATGGCGGGAGATTTGTTGTTGGGCTTGGGGGACGGCTCCTGGCGGATCTCCGGAGGCGCCTCGGAGCTGCTGGTGCGGCTTTCGGTGGGCTGCGAGCTGGCTGCTAGCACGTCATCGTACAGGTCCATCTGGTCGGCATTACTGAACTCAGAGTCCTGGGAGGGAAGAGACTGTCAGCATCTTTACAAAACGGACATCCCGCGGGTGAAACTGCCGCTCGGAGAGCAGTCGCCGGGCTGTTAAGAGCATATTAGGGGCTCCAGAGAAACGCCCCGTTCCGAAGTCCTCCCGCACACCCCAGGGCACTCAACATCCTGCAGAATGCAACTCTCTGCCCCCTCCTGGGGCTGCGCATCCAGGAGGCTCCAGTCATGCCCAGGGCCACCACCAAGGCAGGGTGCAGAACTAACCTGCCCAGCCTCAGGGCACCCACCCTGCCTCTAAAAGCCCCAGCACGCAGCTCAGAACAGCCCAGTTCCTCCTTCTAGGACTCAATTCATTTCTCTCAGGTCTACTCAAGAGTTAGCAGAAGGTGCTAAATCACTGCTATGAATGAAGCTACAGCAAACAAATCCGGCTCCTCTTATGTTTCGCAAGCCAGTTCCTCTTGCCCAGAGCCTCGTCTCCCCGCCCCGCTCCTCCTCTGCGCGCTGCCGTTTTTTTGACGGCGCGCTCTCTTTCAGCGCTTCGTTATTTCGGAGGCAACTCCGTCCGCTTCCTCTCTGGCCCAGTAACTGCCGCTCAGCGCTGAACTGCTTTTCTGTGCTGCTCCACTGCCCTGCAAAAGCACACAGCGCCCCAGGCTTATGACAGCCCCTCACTTGTGGAATCTACCGTAGCGTTTGCTCTTCCTCCCAGCTGACACGGAAATCCCTTTCGTTTGCGTTTGTGCTGAGCTAGCTGCCCTCTCGGGCCGTTTCTCTCCATCCGAGTCCAGCTGCGCGGCTCTCCAACTGGCCAAGCGTTAACAAAATCCCAAAACAACGGGATCAGTCTCCTTTCCCCAGCAACGAGGGAAGCAGGATTACCCCAAAGAAGTGACGGGCTCTTGCTTTGCGATGCCTGACATAACCTTGGGAGTATTTTTACATGCAAGAAGGTGGAAAAGAGAGGAATATTCCAAAATACAAAGCCTCCTCATGGCTTTGCCTCACTGGCAACCTGTGCTGACTTTCAAAGATCTTGCTTGATTTTTCTCCCTGCGACTTCAGCTACAAACACTTCGCTCTCTTCCATCCCCTCCTCCGTTTAGCTCCACCACATGCCACGCACCCCCCAGGAGAACGGAGGGCTCGCGCACCGGGACGTGAGCTTTCCTGAGCGACAGGGCAAGACTCAACTTGCTGCTCTAAGAGGCAACCGGGAAACAGCTTACCTTTTATAAACGCGCCAGGGCAAAAGTTCAGTGGCGGAAAACACCTCCGCAGGTCAAACGCCCTAGACGAACTTGTCACTCCTTGGCAGGCATGTACTTCGCCAGTCCCACTGTGACTTAGGCATCCCTCCTCAAATTTTACCAGTCGAGTTTTCCCGTCACCTCAGAAACACCAGCGTAGCCTTATTTATTTTCAGTGTGATCACAATCTCATTCCTTTTTAGGCCAACTGAGCTCTCTTCAGGGTAAGAGTTTTTTTATACAACGTCTTTACACACACGTTTATACTCTTTACTCTCCTCAGCAGCGCAGCCTTTCACAAAATGAACCAGTCAACAAGGCAGCTTCTTCGCTGCAAACTCAAGTGTCCTAGATCTGCCTTCCAATTCCCACTCCTATTCTAGGCTATATTTAATCTGGAGCATACAGCGAGTGCTGTGTTTACTACGTATTTTCATACTAATTGCTTACACAAGTCCAACATACACGGAGTATCATCTCATGCGATGAATTGCTATGTTAGTGTTTGTCCCGTGGGAGCGAGGCACAGACCCGACACAGCACGAAGAACAGAGACCCTGCCCCAGCGACCCGGGGAACCCAAATGACCCAGGTCTTCAGCGGAGGGCCAGGGAAACACCAGGGCTGCGTAATTCTGGGTGAAGGACGTCACCCAGCTACGCGCGCTTCCTAGTTGGCCTGCCGCGATCGAGGCAGCACAGAAGAGCTCCGCCAGAGCCTTCTGAAAGCACCCACCTCCCCACCGCTCCCAGGGAAGCCTTTCGCCTTGCCCTTCAGAATCACAGCAGCCAGCCGAACACCCCTCCACCCAGCGGGTGCTTTGCAGAAAATACCATTTTCACTAGGGCCTTTAGAAGTTTGCTGCTGACACGCAAGGACAACACATCCAGCTCTATGTTCAAGACTTTCAAGGCAGTGCAGATGACACCTTCTATTAGAGATAGCATGATGCAGTTAAATCCCCTGTGGTCTGAGGGTCGGGGAATTACACACATGCAACACGTCACTTCATGAGCTCGTGGCAGAGAAGAGGAATGGTGCTCAGCACACAACTTTCAAAGGGTCACCGAAACGGTAAAGGGAATTATTTTTCCCCAGACACCCTCAAGCCCCTTCTTGACAGCAACAGCCATTTCCAAGTCACATTTTAACTTTTGGCATTCAGCTACTTCAGCTGCGGAGCTGATAAAAGGTTACAAGAATTTCAACGGGGAGAAGTATTTTTGTACTCATTCTCAAAACAGCTCAACTGTTTGCTTAATCTGCCTCCCACACTCCTACCCCCACCAGTTGCCTTTGGACAAGGCCCAAGACTGGAAAATTTCAGCCTGAAAGGTAAGTTTCAAAAACTTGAGGAGAACAAAAATACGGGGCTAGAACAGAAAGCATTTGGAAGCCTTCAATTATGCTACTTAGCTGCTGTTTCAGCTCAGAAGTTTTCAGAGATCCTCCTGGCTCTGCTCATTTTTGACACTGCTTTAAAAACCAACACCCTCAAGGGAAGATGATGTAGAGGTACTCACGGTTCATTCTGCTGGTCTCTGCCTGTCGTCTCACGTAGCACAGAATTTGCAGACCATCACTTGAAATGCACGCTAACAAGATGCTTTCTGCATTACCTATCTACCTGCTAGCTAACATCTTCCCTGCAATTCAGACCCCAACTTGGTGAACACATCACTCACTCTGAACCCTCGTTCAGCGCTTTACAAGGTGCACACTGATTAAACAATGCGTTTTCAGCTTTAATTGTGTGTGCTGTGGAATTCGGGACCACACTTGAACTTCTGGTGTGCCACAGGAACCGCAGGGCAGAAGTGGTGTCTTCCCACAGCACTTTGATCCCATGCGCTGCAGCTTACAGGACTCCTGGCTCTACCGCCCATCAGTGCACGCAGACGACTCTCCGGGTTTCTTCCTGCCGCCACACATGATGCCTCACAGCCCGAGGCATGCCTGACGCTGGAGTTGACGAGTCTTGATAACCACTTCCAGCTTTAAGAGCCCTCTATCTCCTTGGCCGTGTCAAAGATCTTGCGTCCTGTCCCCCAAATTCACCAGCTAAATCTTTCCACATTATTTCCTGCCGTGTTGTGCACAGTCAAGTTTGCTCTGCCTGCTGCTCTGTCCTTCCTCTCAACGCTGCTTAACTTCTTTACTCCATGAAGATTTCCAAGACTCGACCAAGACAAGACCAGACCCATCAAAGATCTTCTCAGCTTCCCAGCAGACATTTCCCCCTCAACCCAATCCACTGCTCTCATCGCTCTTCCTTCTTCAGGCCTTCCAGCACATGAGCCTTCTCTGCCAGGCCAGCCTGAACGCACGGGCAGGACAGGCAGCATGGACCATCTAAGCAGAAAGTCAGAGGTATGACAGCAGTTTTCCTTTTAAACCCTCCCACCTGTTAGTTACTCACTAGTTAACCTCCAAGACGTTCAGGGACTTTCCAACTCGCACCTACCGATGCCACATTTCTCCTTCTGCAGACAAAGATACCTTATTTACTTTCTTTTAGCTCTTTCACTGGTTTCCCCTGGCATTTAAGGTAATTGTCATAAATGATGGTTGCTAGTTATTTTCCATTTAACGTATTTCTAAATTCCAGCCCAGCAACTTCCACACATTTTCTTTTTCCAGACTTTCCGTCTTTATTCCTTCAGTTATTCAACTCTATCTTCTGCCTCCCAAGTTCAGGTATATTTTCTTGATTCTGACTACTAAACGTTATTTTCAAGGAAATATAGAAATCGAGACTATTTCTAACCCAGCCTAACAGTTCAGTCTGGTCACATTATAGTATTAGATTGTAGAACACACGGGCAATCTGACTTCTAGGAGTTTTTCAGAAGAATCCAGGTCTGAAGGGAGAAGTATTTCAGAGTTTGAGGATATCTGTGCAGGGCAGCCTGGCTTCTATAGGCAGCACAAACACCACGTATTTGTTTTGCAACTCACCCTTACAGTGAGATTTCCATTATTTTGGCAATGCTAGGACCAGCTGTGACTCTGTCCTTCTCTAATGCAATTGCTTTCAGTGGAGAACTCCTGCTTCTTCCCAGACAGCTGAAAGCATCTCACAGTCCCCTCATCTCTGAGGCAATTAACATGCTTTTCTGGTGTTTCACTTTTCCTGAAGGTTTAACTTACGGCATATTCTCACTTGATAACCTCCCGCCTTTTCAGAACAAAGGATTTGTTGCCCTCGACTCCTCTTCAGCCCTCTGGGAGCTCTAGCCAACTGGCAAGTCCTTCTTCCTTGTGATTTGCTTCTAGTTCTTGCAGCTTGCCATCTAGTGAGGACCAGCTTTTCTCCATGGTCTTTCCGTGACAGTTTTTAATCTTCCAAGGTGTGCACTCACACCCGCTCTCCTCAGCTGTCCAGATCCCTGAACTCACTAAAATCAGCTTCTCTAGAAGCTGCGCAGACACGTTCTCCCCCATTTCTTTCGGCGGGTCCCTGACAGCCTCGGCCGCTGGCACCTGAGGCAGATGACCTCGAACCGGCGCCTCTCTGACTACAGCAGGTTTCCACGCAGGTCTCCACGCAGCACCTCCCCAGAGAGCTCGCCACCCGGCACGCACGTCCGCAGGCCCGAAGGGCTCGGTGCTTTGAGAAGCCCTCGCTACGCAGTTCCTCTCGCAGTTACCTGGTGCAGCTCTCTTCCAGTTTGGATGTCTTCCTTCTCCAGCCAGAGCAGGTCACAACCATCCACTTCTATCCCCGGTCACCAACGCCTCAGTAAGTGTTTTGGTGGAAATCCTGCCTCCCTCTCAACCCTGCCAACTGCCTGAGTATTTTGTAACCATCCACACATTGAACCCCCTGCGAAATCTATACAAACACTTTTTTTTCATGGCTCTGAATCACAGCTGCCATGATTTAATGACAGTCCCAGTCCTTGGTTTCCCAGAGGGACTCTTCAACGTCGTCCCACTGTATTCCTTGCACACAGCCACCTCTTCTACCTCTGCCCAGTGAGTACGCACCAGAGCACGCTAACACTAGCCACTTTAGCGCCGTGCCGGCGAGTTGGCCAACTCTGCTTCATGTGCTCTTGCCCACAAAAGGGTGGACTGCCCCCCCCAGCCACCCTCCCTTCCCCCCGCCCGCTGCCACAGCGGCCCCAGCACGGGCAGTGCCACGGCCTGGCGCTCCGCTCACCTGATTGAACTCTTCGTCGGCGTAGATGTCAATCAGATCCACTCCCTCAGACATATTTCCAGAGACAGGACTGAGAACCCGGGACGGGACCGGGGCGAAGCAGGAAGACCAAAGGTGCACTGCAGCAGGGCAACGGAGGGGAGGGGGTCGCCTTAGTGCTGGGGACCCCCTGCGCGTGTTCCCCCTCCGCCTCTCCCAACAGGGTTTTGGCCTTCTCCTCCCGGCAGGCAGCAGCCGCGCTGCGCCCAGGGCCAACACCGACTCCCCTTCTCCTAGAGAATCCCATGTCTAGGGACAGCACMCCCCCCTGGGGGGGGGGGGGCCACCTCACACCCACCCCCCGACAAGATCCAGGCCCTGGGGCCAGTATCGCCCTGCTCCCCCAAATCGAGACCGAGCCCCGGGGGCAACGTGGCCCTGCTCCCCCCATCCTGAGGGCAGCGCGACCCCCAGCCCCAGCCCAGGTTCCTCCCCTGGGGGCCACCTCACCCCAGCCCCCCT
>NW_020451312.1:204835-208076 GCF_003343035.1 Apteryx rowi
CGTGTCTGGGCCCGGGGATTCTGGGGGGGGGCGGTGTCTGGGCCCGGGGGTCTCCCGGGCCCCCCTGCCCTGGGGCAGACAGGCCTGCAGTCTGCTGCGTGCCGGGGTGTGACGCTCATGCTGTCCGTGTCCCCTCCAGCGGCTCTGCTCGCTGTCCGGATGGGCGCTGTGCCGGTCCGTTTTGGGGCACGTGTCTGTGCAGCGCGGCTATCGTGGCGCCTCCCCCACGGACTCGGGGAAGGACCTCCTGGAGATCCCCTTGCCGCCCTGGCAGGAGCGCCCGGATGAGCCGCTGGAGACCAAGCGTGCCCGCCTGCTGTACGAGAGCAGGAAGAGGGGCATGCTGGAGAACTGCATCCTGCTCAGGTGAGGCGCGGGGCGCTTGCGCTCCCACTGGAGCCGCGGCACGCGTGCCCGAGCCGCGTTCCCTCCCGGCTTTTCGGCAAGCCTCCTGCAGCTTCGTCTGCCTCCCCTGCATCAGGACGTCCGGGCTGCTGTGTCCTGGCGGTATTCGTTTGTCCCCCGCGCGTGGGGGTGGACAGGGATGGAGCACGGTTTGCAGGAGAGACAGTATCAACGCTGGCCACGCCAGAGAGATCAGGGAGGAGGTGAGAAAGGCTGGCCAAGAGGTCGCTCCCTGAAGAAGTCACAGGTTTTTAATTAACAGGGAAGAGCTGCAGGCGTTGCATTAGCGCGCAGCCATAATCTAAAACCTAACGAGGTGTGAGGTTGCTTAGTGGACGGAAGGCGAATATCTGAAGATCTGCTCGTGAGCCGTTAGGTAACCCGCTGCGAGAGTGTTGCTTGTACGGGTCTGCGGTGCCGTGGTTAGCGCTGCTGCAGGGCAGGATGGGACAGAGCTAGAGGCAGCCTGAGGCAGGTGAGGTGTAAAGGAAGCTCCTCCTAGCGGAAGGCCGAGTCAAATCCTTTGGGAAGGATGGATGCTAGATCTGGGACGCATGAGTGATGCAGGGGAGGGGAGTGTCTCGGCTCCGGTGTCGTGAGTACCGAAGGAGCAGCGTGAGCCTGAAGGCAGTGATGAAGGGAACTGTTTCCCGTGCTCTCCCAGGCTGGAGGTAGCTCATGGGAAGTGAGCACGGCTGGAAGCGGCCGGCTTCCAGCAGGTGTTTGGTAATTGGTGAGTGAAGTCCGTTAGCCAGTTCAGCAGGGCTAGGGCCTCTTGGGCTGCAAGACTAAAGTAGTGGTTAATGGCCGGGGGGCAGGCTGGGACTTAAGGCAGAAGGCAGGTCACCTTGGACCCGGCTCCTCTGTATCTTGCAGCATTTAGAGATCTGGGCACCAGGCAGCGTCAGGAGCGGCATGCCAGCCCAGCTCTCCCTCCGGCCACCGTCGCTTGTGTTCATGTATCTTCTCTCCTCCAGCCTCTTTGCGAAGGAGAACCTGAGCCGCATGAGCGAACGGCAGCTGAACCTCTACGACCGGCTCATCAATGAGCCCAGCAACGACTGGGACATTTACTACTGGGCCACAGGTACTGGGCGGCCGCCCGTTGCCCTGCTGGCTCTGACTGCGGTCTCCTACCCTGGTTTGAGGCTCGGGGCAACAGAGAAGGCCGGGATCGCTCTGGGGTGCCGGAAGCCGGGCTTGGCGTGGCTGGCGTTGCGCTGAGCCCTTTGGGAAAGGGGAGAGCCACCGTTGTCACGCTGCCCCTTTTTTACCTCAGAAGCGAAACCCACGCCAGCCGTGTTCGAGAACGACGTCATGGCCATGCTGAGGGAGTTTGCCAAGAACAAGAACAGGGAGCAGAGGCTGCGGCAGCCAGACCTGGAGTATCTCTTTGAGTCGCCGCGCTGATGGAGGGCTGCCTCCTCCCTCCTCGTCTCTTGGAGCCGTGCGGGGTCTCTGTGGCAACCTCAGTGCTGCCGCCGTCCCCTGTGGCCCTTCTCCTCTGGCGGTGGCTGCTCTCTCGGACTCTCAGGGCACAACAAATAAAGCTATGGCTGCTAGCCCTGGCGCTCGCGCGTTCTGGCCAGGCTGCTCCCATCCTGCTCCGTTGTGTGGGGAGGTGTCTGCTCTTTGGTGGCGCCAGGAGCAAGGCACCCGGAGGAGGCAGCAGCAACCCGTGAGTTTGCTGCGGCAGACGCCGGCTCGCTGCTGGCCGGGACAGTTATGGTCCCTTAGAGGTTCCTTCTGAACCCTCCTCTAGGGGCCTCGGGGAGGTGGGCCTCAGCAGGAGGTTGGAAGTGAGGCAGGGCAGAACCCGCGCTGGCGAGACGACCCGCAGACCCTCGCTGGGTGAGCAGCAGCGTGAGAGCGGGGGGACCGGTGCGGGGCCCAGCTGCGCAGCCCTGCCCCAGCGTGGAGCTGGAGATCACCGCTCTCCAGGCGAGCTGGCGGCTGGAGCTGCCGGTTTTGAGCCTGTAGCACATCCTCGCGGAAGGTGGCAGCTCCTGGGCTGCTGCCAGCCTTGGCCTCTTCCTTTTCTGCTCCTCCAGCTTCTCCTGTGGCAGCCGTAGCGGTTTGCTGGGGGGGAAGGGGAGCACGCACCCGGCCCGTGCTGCCCGTGCCCCGAGAAGCAGCAGGGAGAGTGGGGAAAAAATCACCATGCAGCCATCTCAGGCAGGTCTCCGTGATGTGGCGAACAGGGGCAGCAGCCGGCCCCGGATACAGGGTCTCCTGCTGCCCCTCCGCCACCGAGACACCCGGGCGGTTCCTGCTGCTGCTGGGGGCGAGCGGCTCCCCCGCGGAGCGTCGCCTGGCCTGGCCCTGCGCCTCGCTGCAGCTCTTGCCGCGTGCCCGGGTTGCGAGGCGCAGTGGTGGGTATCGGGGGGCCCCCGGCTCCCCCTTGGCTGCGTGGGGCCAGGCCCTGCAGCCGCCCAGCACTGGGGCTGGTGTTTCGCTCCAGGGCGCCTGGCCGCTTCCTGTGGGAATGGGGCCCGAGCTGTGCCGGTGCCGTCAGTGGGCACTGTTGGGGGGGGGTCATCGTTGGGTGCTATGGGGCCAGTGCTTTCGGTGGGTGCCATCTGGGTGCCAGCCGCTGGAGGGCTGTACGAGCCCGGCTTGGCGGTGCGGCTTTTGCATGACACAGCTTATCTGCAGCAGGGAAAAACAGCTAGGGCTGCAGCACCAGGCTGGGGGCGGAGGAGGAGGAGGAGGAGGCATGCAGCATGCGTTTGTGCACACACACGTGCACACATCTAGGCGTGCAATGTATGTGTGCACATGTGCACGCGTCTGGGTGTGCAGGGGGCCCGTGCAGGTGTGTGCACACGTGTGCCCA
>NW_020451312.1:210246-212059 GCF_003343035.1 Apteryx rowi
GCGGTGTCCGGCCCCGAGGCCAGGCCGGGCTTCGCCTCGGCTCCGCATGCGGCGGGAAGAGGAGCCCCGTGCGCCGCCTCGACTTTCCGGCCCCGTAAATGGGCGCGGAAGCGGAAGCTGGGCCGGGCCGGGCCGGCAGCACGGCTCGCTGCGGGGCGGCAGGGCGTCCGCCGCCGGGCTTTCCGCCCCGCCGCCCTTCTCCCCCTTCCTTGAGCTAGGCGCGTGGCGAATCCTAGCAATAAAAAGCACAAACCCGCGGAAATCCGGCGTGAGAGAACGGGGGGGGGGGGGGGGCGGCGGGGGGGGCGGGGGGGGGGGGGGGGGGGGGGGGGTCGTTCTGGAAGTGTCGTAAACGGAGCGATGATTCCCGCTGCGGGAGAGCCAGCCTCTGGGGCGCTTGCGTTGCTTTTAACGTCCGGGGGAATCCCTTCTCCTCGGCCCGTCTCCGAGCAGCGCCGCCGCTCTCCCTCGGCGCTTTCCGCTCCCTCCTCTCATCCCAGAGGAAAGTTCCTCTCCGCGGCCTTGGGCCGCTGCCCCCCCACTCGCCGCCCCGTCGTGTCGTTCGGGCTCCGCTCCGGAGCTCCGGAGCAGGAGGGGCCGAGGCGCTCCGGCTGCCGGCCTCCCTCCGCTCGGCGTTGGGGCTGCCCGGTGCCCCCCCCTTCCCCCCCCCCCGTCGGCTCGGGAAGGGCTCCCCGCCTCTCCGTGTGCCGTTTCCCGGCTCCCACCGCCAACCTCGGGGGACGGGCGGGGGCATCGCGGGCGCAGGGGGAAGGCGGGCCGGGGTCCGGGCGTTGCGGATACGGCAACGAGGCGGATGAGGAAAGAGCCCCCGCGCCAACGTTGCGCCGGGGGTGTGCGCGGCGCATCATCCATACGTGTGTCTTGCTATATATATATCTCTATATCTATATATATCTCGCTGCCTGCTCGCGGAGCCCCCGCGTACGACGCTTTGAGCCCTCGCCGCAGCTGGGAGCAGGCTGCTCTTTCCATCTGCTCCTGCTGGCTGCAGGCGCGGAGGGCCGGGCTCCGGGGAGCGGTGCGGCTGCAAAAAAGCCTGCGCGACGCTTCCCTTGCCCTCCGTGCTCAGCGATGCCGACTCCGCTCCCTGCGCTTGGAGTTTCTTTTACTTATTAAAGACCGATGTTCTCTGAATTATTTACGCGTGCAACCCGAGCCTCTGCCATCCCCGCCAGCGCTCGACGTGAGCATTGCTGAGGCCGGGCTGCTCAGCACGCTTGTGGGAGCGAGGACAGCTGGGAAGCGCTGCTGAGCTTCAGCCCCCTCCGGCACAGCCGCTGCCACCCCCTGGCCCCTCGTGTTCCCCCCCCCTCCCCCCCAAGGCTGGAAAAGGCTGGACACGCTGTCCCCCAAGGCCGGGCCACCCCAGACCCCGCTCTGCACCCTGTGCCCGGCGCAGCCCACCGGCCCTCTGGGAGCGAGGTGCAGGCGAGGTCAGTGCAACCCCTGCGCCCACCTTAAGGAAGACCGTGGTGCCAGGGCTACCGCTGCTCTTAATAACCCCTCGTTACCAGACTTCATTAGCACAGGCGGCCGTGCAGCGTTGGACGGGTGCTGCGGGCGACCCTCAGGTTCGCAGCACCCAGCGCTGCCCAGGAAGGGGGGATTCCTGCCCTGCCCCTCCCTGAGGGGCTTTGCTCTGCTGGCTGATCCCAGCCTCTGCTTCCCCCCTTAACGCCGGGGATGACCTCCCCAGGCCTGCGGATCCCTGCTCCGTGCAGGGGGGGGGAACCCGGACATGGGGATGTTCAGTGCTGGGGATGTTCAGTGCTGGGGATGTTCAGTGCTGGGG